>NW_021604698.1:53189-105529 GCF_004785775.1 Grammomys surdaster
CTGGAAGTGCAGTCAGTGCTCTTAACCACTGAGCCATCTCTCCAGCCCATTTGTTTTCATTTTTAACAGCAGTTTTTCAGCAATGTCTTCAATTATTTATAATTTTTTTCTATATTTGTCTTCATTTTATCAGTAATTTTTCCATAAATATCTTCAAATTTATTAGAAACAATTTCTATATTAGTCTTCATTTTTATTAGTAATTTTCCATTTTTATTAGTAATGTCTTCAACGTTTTGAAATTTTTTTCTATCTTTGTCTTCATTTACATCAGTAATTTTTCTATAAATGTCTCCAATTTTTTCATAAATTTTGTCTATATTTCTCTTCAAATTGATCTGAATTTTTTCTCTACTTGTACTCAATTTTATTAATAATTTTCCATGTATGTCTTCAATTTTATCAGAAAAACTTTCCACATTTGTCTTCAACTTTATCAGAAACTTTTCTATAAACATTTCAATTTTTCTATTTTTTTCTATATTTGTCTTCATTTTATCAGAAATATTTTCATGAATGTCTTCAAGTTTTTCTAAATTTTCTATATCCATCTTCAATTTTTTCAAACCTTTTTTATATATTTGTCTTTAGGTTTTTTAGTAATTTTTTCATAAATGTCTTCAATTTTTTGATCAATTTTTCTATATTTGTTTTTATAAGTCATTTTTCCATAAGTCCTCAATATTTTTATAAGTTTTTTTTATTTTTCTTCATGGTTATCAGTAATTTTTTCATAAATCTCTTCAATTTTATCAGAAATATATTCCATGTAAATGTTCAATGTTATTAGAAATTTTTTCTACATTCATCTTCAGTTTGTTAAGAAATTTTTCCACATAAATCTTCAATTTTATCAGAAAAATTTCCACATTTCCATTTTTTATTAATTTTTTCTAATTGTCTTCATTTTTATCAGTAATTTTTCTATAAATGTCTTCAATTTTTTCATAATTTTCTATATTCATCTTCAGTTTTATGTAAGAGGCGCTAAGGTGGGAGGAGTAAGGGGAGGAAGAGGAGGAGTAAGAGGAAGAGGAGAAGGAAGAGGAGGAGCTAGGAGAGGGAGAGAGATGAGAGAGAGGGGAACATAGAGGCAGATGTTCACGTGTCTCCTGCAGTCAAAGGTAGTTGACATATCTAGGTTGGGTATTGGGTTACACCTCTGATTGAGTGGGCATCTTGTTATGATCATTACCAAATACATAAGCCTTTGATTAATCTTTAAGCATTAGAGTCTGAATTTTCTACCAGCCTGCGTGGATGGTGAGATGGTCTGGACAATTCCCTGCCTTGTGGAGACAGCATGGAAGATTGGCAGTGCCATCTCCCACGCTGGCGTCTCGTGGGTGGCAGGGCTGGTGTTTCTGGTGGGCGGGTTCTAGCTGCTGCACACGCACGTGGCCTCCGGCCGAGAAACATGGCAGCTGAGCTAGGCAGAGCGACGGAGCTCAGATAGTCGGCTTGACCAGAGGCCAATTTTAAATAATTACTACAACAGAGTCCCATTTAAATGAGCCCACCATAGCCTCAGCCTACTAATTACAGTCATACTGAGACTATATTTTACTATTCATCAAGTCAAACAGTACTTCAAAACGTGATTTTTTTATCCTATGGCATTTATTCCTCAACATTCAGTATAGCACCTGGTTCTCACAGTCTTCATGTAATTATTAAATCAACATTCCTTATTGTATTTATTGCACTGTGAAACAACTAAAATCTTTATATCTTTATATCAAAGCCTTTATATCTTTATATCAGATTTGAATCTGCAGCATGATATAGAAAGTTTACAAACATAGTGTGACTCTTTACTTTTTTTTATTCTTTAATCCTTTTTTACAGTCCAGTCTTCATCCCCCTCCTGCTTGATCCCCCAACCACTCCCCATCCTATACTTCCTCTCCCCCACTCCAAGAGGATGTCCCCATCCCCACCCCAACCCCTTACAGATCTCCCCACTCCCTGGGGCCTCAAGTCTCTCAAGGGTTAGGTGCATCTTCTCTCACTGAAGCCAGACCAGGCAGTCCTCAGCTGTATACATGTCAGGGGCCTCGTATCAGTTGGTATATGCTGCCTGGTTGGTGGCTCAGTGTCTGAGAGATCTTAGGGGTCCAGGTCAGTTGAGACTTCCTATGGGGCTGCCCTCTTCCTCAGCTTCTTCCAGCTTTTCCCCAGTTCAAGCACAGAGGTCCCCTGCTTCCTTCCATTGGTTAGGTGCTAGTATCTGCATCTGACTCTTTCAGCTGCTTTTTGGGCCTCTTAGAGGGCAGCCATGCTAGACTCCTTTCTGCAAGTACACTATAGCATAAGTAACAGTATCAGGCCCTGTGACCTCCCCAGAAGCTAGATTCCAATTTGGACTTGTCACTGGACCTTCTTTCTTTCAGAATCTTCTCCATTTTTGTCCCCGCAGTTCTTTTACACAGGAAAAATTCTGGGTCAAAACTTCTGACTGTGGTAACCCAACCCCTCCTCCACTTGATGTCTTGTCTGGAGGCAGACTCTACAAGTTTGCCTCCCCCCTGTAGAGCACTTCATCCAAGGTCCTTCCCTTTGAGTCCTGAGAGTTTCTTACCTCCCAGATTTCTGGTATATTCTAGAGGGTTCCCCTACCTCCTACCTCCCGAGGTTGCCTGTTTCCATTCTTTCTGATGGCTCCCAGGGCTGTCCTTCCCCCCCCAATATCTGATCATGTTACCCCCTTCCCCTTCCTCTTCCATCTCCAATCCTTCCATCTCCCTCTGCCCACATGATTGCTTTCTTCTCTCACCCAAGTGGGACTGAGGCATCCTCATTTGGGCCTTTCAGCTTCTTAACCTTCTTGAGTTATGGGGATTGTATACTGGGTATTCTGTACTTTTTTTTTTGGCTAATATCCACTTATTAGTGAGCACATATCAGGCATGTCCATTTGGATCTGAGTTACTTCGTTCAGTAACTAATTTTCTAGTTCCATTCATTTTCCGGCAGAACTCATGATGCCCTCATTCTTAATAGTTGAGTAGTATTCCATTGTATAAATGAACCACATTTTCTGCATTCTATTGTGGGACATCTGGGTTGTTTCCAGCTTCTGGCTGTCACAAACAATGCCGCTGGGAACATAGTGGGACACGTGCCCCTGTGTCATGGTGGTGCATCTTTTGGGTCTATGAAAAAGAGTGGTAGAGCTGAGTCTTCAGATAGATACTGTACCGGAAGTATGACTCTTTATGCACCTATTTATTGATGGGGATCCTATTTTCTTAATATAATATCTATAACTGACTTATAGTTAGATTTAGCACAAATGTAAAAGAAAGTAATTAAACTCTTTGTAGCTATAGCCCACTAAGATCACTTTATATTGACTACTAATTTTTATCTCATTTTTATCATCCCAAATTAATATCTGTAAAGAGAAAGCAAGCTCCTGTCAATGTGGATCTATCCCTAAGGGGTGGACCACCTTTGTTTTTCCATATTATTTCCTTGCTGCCATTGGTTTATCCTATTTGACCTAGACTTCCCCTCCTTCCCCTCCTTTGAGCAATTCAAATCGCCAACCTAAATGTAATGATTTTCACTGCTTTTATTTTAGTCTAATTTCTATCTCTGGGTCTTACATATGAAGGACCCCAAAAATGACTAGAATGAACATAATAACTTTGGTAATGAGTTTAATTAAAATTATTGATTTGAACTCATTCAATTGTGATATTAATTATAATTAATAAAATAAACTAAACATGTTCAACCTAACATTAGCCTGTATTTTTTTCCCCTATTAGGAACATTATTATTTTATTCCCACTTTCTATCCAACTTTCTATGACTGAAAGTTTTAATGCTTTCACATTGTGTTATAGCAAACTTGACCACTTTCAACTTTCACACATTACCTCACAATCTATTCCGTGATTTTAGTACTTTGAGCTTGTGAAGCAGCTGTAGGATTCTTAGTCATGGCTTCTACCACATATGGTACTGACTGTATCTAATACTTTAAACTCTTCTAATGTTAGAAATTCTTTTCCTTCATTTATACGTCTTCTTTTAATCTGAATTATTGAAACAAAAACATAAAAGGAAAACCAATGAACCCAGAATTAATGTTACCTAACATAGCTTCCTAATCAGCCTTATCAGTCTTACTTTACAATGACAACGAAAATAGCCGAAATTTCTCATAAGTTTTTTATTCCCTATGCACTCTGCTGTCATTCATAATTCTATTTCTTCTTTGAGCCTTCTAGACATTCAAAATAAAATAAAAAAGGAAAGTATTTTTATTTATAAAATATATATCTTTAAACTCATCTGCCTCTAAATTCTCTTAATTATAACATTTTCCACAACTGAATTTTATTTTGTACACTCTTCTAAACACATCTTTTATTTATTTATTTATTTATTTATTTATTTACAATCCAGCCATAGTCCCCCTTTTACTTACCCCTCCTACAGTTTCTTGTCCATCCCATTCTTCCTCCACTCTGTCTCTGAGGATGTTCTCCCCCACTAGACCTCCCTCCTTCCTGGGGCCTTAAGTCTCTCTCAAGGATTAGGCACTTCTTCTGCCCTGAGGTCTGACTAGGCAGATCTTATCCTCACACTCATTACTACACCATGAAGTAACCAAGAATAGTGATTAATCACATAACTTTATTTCCTAGTTTATACACTAGTTGGCTCTATTTCTCTTCTCATCACCCTTATTTCAATTCAAAACTCAGTAGGAACATGGAAGTTTCTATTACTTTCTCTTAGTAAAGTAAAGTACTTTTCTCTTTCTCCCAGTAAATTTACTGTGTTCAAATAATATTTTATGACTAGCATGCAAAATAGCCCATCCTTTAAAAATGCCACTATATGGTATCCACCCATGACACCCTTAGGCTCACATCAAATCTCACATTACTGGCTTCATAGTCCTAGCAGCCATTTTTATCATACTTGGAAGTTATGGAAAAATATGATTCTGCACTATCCAAGATCCTCTAATCAAATCTGTAGCTTACCCTTTCCTTCTTTCACTTTCAGGACTAGCTCAATCTGCTTATGACAGATAAGTTTAAAAGTAAGTGATTATCCCTCAATATGTCATATAGCACAAGGCATTGCAGCTATTGTAGTAGAACTTCCTTAAGTTTTAATAGGCACTACTACACTAGTAATTGTCCTTACTGTCTTGTCTAGGTAATTCCTAGGTATCCATACTTTAACTATAATCATAGCTTAATGTCTTCAGCTAATTTTTTCTCTAGTAACAACTCTAGTAACAACAAATTCTAGTCAGCCTAGTAAACTTACCTCTCCCTCTCTATTAATCTAATTTTTGATCTACTGGTTACAATATCACTATTTTACTGATCCTCTTTTTCTCTTACCCTCTAAAGTATTAACATTCTCATCACTATGCTACACTCTGTGTAAACAGCTCCTGTAACTCGACAAGGCAAACTTATAATCACATCATCACTTAACTCTCATAACCTTTCACATTATTCTTCTAATTTTATCAACCATTAAATCCAAACTCATCAGAGGATATGCACTCTATCAATCACTTTAAAATTGGATTACTTCTGTACTCTGATATATTTGTAACCTGATATATATTTGATTACATGATATATATAATTATCAGGCGCCACTTTGGTTGAACCAATACAAACACTGCAGCCCTCCCAGCAACATTATATAACCACATTGTAGACATTCGACTTATTTTAGCCATACCATGATCCTACCTAAACACTACTAACTCTTTAGAGCTTCGGTGGAATTTTCTCTCCAACAACATTAGCTTAATCCCTCTTCTCTGTTTTCTAATTGTAGCCACAGGCAAGTTACCACAATTTGGTCTTTACGCTGACTCTTATAGGCCACATCAGTTTTACCACTTCTCCAATCAAGTACTATATTTGTTCCAAGCATTTATTTTAATAATATGATTTTACCCACTCCAAATAATAACCTTGTCCTGATAGCTGTTATACCTTGACGTACTTACCACACTTATCCACTATCTGTGCACTTACTCAAAATGACATAAGAAAAAATAATGGTAGCATTCTCTATATTCACCAAAGTAGGCCTTGTAGTGCTATGCATTTTATGTGTTCCTGATTCACCACCCATATACTCAGTGACAAACCAGACATCAGAAAAACAAACTTATAAAAGTTCTTCAATTAACATCATCTTGTCTAATTAATGGTTGCCTTGCTCCGTTTTCTTACAGGTTTCTACTCAAAAGACCTAATTATTGAAGCTATTAATGCATCTAACAAAAATGGCTAAGCCCTTATAACTAATTTAATTGCCACAGTTCTAATAGCTCTTTAAAGTAACAGAATTATCTATTGTACTGTTATAACCAAACTAAAATTTTCTCCGTCATTATCATTAGAGAAAATAATCTCAAATTAATTAATCTTATCAAATGCCTACCAATTACATACATCATTGCAGGTTTCTTTATCTGTTATAATATCCCACCAACTAATATCTAAATTCTCACAATACCTTAATACCTAAAAATTATAGCCCTTTTTATTAACGTTCTAGGATTTGCTATTAGAACTATCGAACTCTCTATCTTAATTCAAACAAATCATCTTGATCCCCACTCTTCTTAACACTATTAAGTTTTTTCCCACTAGTTCTGACTGAATTGTCCCTACAAAATCTTCTAAGTTTAAAGATAATCTTTAAACTAGACTTAATCTGAGTTGAGAAACTTATTCTGAATACCCAATCAACTCTTAAATGACTTCTGCATTTGCTCCCACATCCAGATTCCTGTCTTACGGGAGCTTTTGTCCTGACTTCCTCTGGCAATAAACAACAATGTGAAAATGTAAGCCAAATAAAGCCTTTGCTAACCAATTGGCTTTTTGTCCACGATGCTTGATCACAGTACTAGAAACCCTATCTAGACATTCTAAAAATTATCCTAGTTCTGTTACTAACTACATTATGCATGTGACACAACAGTTGTGTCAACAGTACCACATATTGACTGAGTCTTTATGTCTAGTTCACCAGTTATATGCTGAGACATCTATTATGGGTCACGTACATGTAGAGAACCACACAACGTTGGTTTTATTTTTGCTGTTCACTGTAATAACAACTGCATTTATAAGATGTGGGCTTGCATTAGCACAAATATCTTTTTGGAGAGCCACTGTAATCACAAATGCCCCATACATTAAGAGCAACCTAATAGGAATTTGTGGAAACTTTTCAATGACAAAACTACCATGATATTATGCTTCTTTACATTCCATTGTTTTCCGTAATTCATGATAACAGCCATTGTAGTAGTTGACCTTCTTTTCTTTCATGAAACATGCTCCAATAACATACAGGTCTAAACATTAATGCAGATAAAATCCCATTTCTCCTCTACTACACACTCAATAGACTTTTAAGGCATACTACCACTTCTATTCTTAACAATACTAAGTTCTCTTCTCACCTACCAGTCTAAGAAACCATTAAAACTATTCTTAAACTCAAGTTTAGCTTTAGTCCTTTCCATCTTTATCCTATATTTATTTTCCTTTCCCCATACCTCAAAACAATGAAACATTATCTTCCACTCAATTACACAAATAATTTATTGAATTCTAGTAGCTGACCTGATCCTTACCTGAATTGGAGGCCAATCTGTATCATATACATTCATTATCATTCGCCAACTAGCTTCAATTAGATACTTCAGCATTATATAAATATTTATGCCAATCTCCAGTCTAAGCAAAGACAAAATTCTGAAATGAACCTACATGTTTTAAAGTATAAAAATTATCCTCATCTTGTAAACAAGAAATAAAACATTAATCTTAGAAAATCCATAAAGTTCAACCACCAGCAACACCTAAAGCTGATACTCTTCTTAAACTATTTCTTGATTTTACACAACTTATTTTTAACTTTATTTTTAGTACACTAAAAAATCTAGCACATCTATTTATCTATCTACCTATCTATAGAGTGATAGATAGTGTGTTAAATCATTTCCCCAAGCATATAAGCCTGCATATTAACTTAATGATTTAAATCAATCTACTATAATCTAATTGTAAACTAAACACAATAGGTCAGTCAATCATCAATATTCATTTAATGCTTACAAATATATCTGTGTTATCTTGTATATACCATCTAGAAATAACCCCGATTTTTCACAAATAATGCCTTCCATGAAGCCAACAACCCATCCACCAATCAACTTTTTTTTTGTTCTGGGTGCATTGAACCTAGGAGTATCTAATAGGAAACATGTCAGATATTTTCTTTTGAGTTTCAGATTCCAAGGTCTTTGAATACACTGGTCACCATATGTTCTCTTTAAGTAAAACATTTCAATTTTGGATCCAATCGACCAATGCATGGCATAACTCTGTGTGTGTGTGTGTGTGTGTGTGTACATATATGTTTTAATTTTAAAGATTCTGTGATTTAACGTAGCCATCAAGTCTTGAAGATCAATTTATCATATAGCTGGACTTTGCAGTTAAGTGTAAATAAGCCATATGTTATCTAATGATAAACATACTTTTAATGCTTAATGGACATATATTCAAAGCAATACTAAAATTTTCTTTAGAGAAGAAAGTTTTCTTTCAAACCTCCTCCCTGAGCTACTGCTAACTGCGTGTCGAACGCCCAAATGAGGATTTTCACTCATAGTTTTATTTTTCTTTTCTAAAGATTTCCGTTAAAAGCCCTTTCAATAATAAATAAAAGGGAGAGGGTGTCAAGTAGGTTCCATATGGCTCAAGATACATTGTCTGGCTACATACCGTGGGACAGAGCGTTGATAACATTTAAGCAATAATCCAACTTCCACCAATTTCTTTGTGTGACTACTTCCACACAAGATCTGTTTCCCTCCTGAACTCAGAAGACATTTTGAAGTGAAATTATCTATGCATTTGAATTCTGTGTCAACTATTGATTTAAAATGGCTACCAATAGCCTTAACAAGTATTAAGCCTTAACAAGGTATCCCTTGTCATAACAGAAACATTTTCTTTTGTCATACTATTAGTGAAACTCTGAGAATTAAATGGAAGAGGTGAAAATGCAGTCATTTTTTAAGAAACATGAACAGTAAGTATCCTACTGCCATTGAATTGAGATGAACACTGGAGTCGATAAGAGAGACTAAATAGATAATTGAACTATGGAATTTCACAGAACTAAAAGTCTGGTCTTTTTTTCTTGAATTGGTTATTTTATTTACGTACATTTCAAATGTTATCCCCATTCCCAGGTTTCCCTCCACAAGCCCCCATACGCCCCTCCTCCTGCCTCTATGAGTGTGTTCCCACACCCACCCACTCACTCCTGCCTCAGTGGCCTAGTGTTCCTCCATCCTGGGTCATCAAGTCTCCACAGGACCAAGGGGCTCCCCTTCCAGTGATGCCAGATAAGGCAATCCTCTGATACATATTGTGCTGGAGCCATGGGTACCCCCGTGTACTCTTTGGTTGTTGGTTTTGTCTCTGGGAGCATTGGGGGGGTCTGGTTGATTGATATTGTTGTTCTTCCTATGAGGTTGCAAACCCCTTAAAGTCCTACAGTCCTTATCCTAACTTCCCTACTGGGGTCCCCATGCTCAGGCCAATGTTTGGATGCATGCATCAACATCTGCATTGGTCAGGGTCTGGCAGAGTCTTTCAGGGGATAGCTATACCAGGCTCCTTTCAGTAAGCACTTCTTGGCATCAGCAATAGTGTCTGGGTTTGATGTCAACAGATGGGATGGATCCCTAGATGGGGCAGTGTATCTTTCTTAATGCCACATGATTACTACTTCCAGAGCTCTTGGTCACGAAGCAATATAGCCTGAGGGTAATAACCCCCAGCTCCAAAGCCAGGCTGCTGGCATTCAGATCCTATCTGTTTTATTTATTCCTGTCTCAAATGGTGGTTACAAGGATTTCAATAATTGAATCAGTTAGATTGCCTCACTTGTTGCCAGCTCTCAATAAATATTACCATTATCTTTTGCTGCACTAAAGACATTTTCCCCTATAAAAAGTAGAAAAAAGAAAAAGCTCAATGACACTTAAAAGGAATCCAACCGAGACAACCTAAAATTTTAAAGCACTGACCTTTGCACACAGGATGAGGCAGACATCTCAAAGACACACATGTACAGAATTTGCAGGTATCAGCTGAGGTTAAGAAAAACTGGCAATGTCCAGAGTGAAAATGGTGTTAAAATGTACAATAACTAGATGACACCAAGGGTTTACTTGAAGTTTTAACAGTTTATTCATCATATATGCTTCATTAGACATATGCTTTAGTTTTTAAACCAACACTATTTTTAGGTGACAATTTTGCTTCCTCCTGTTTGGCTTGCTGTGTTTCACTTCCTGTGATTTAACTTCTTACATTCTTGCAACATTACCAATTGCCCGCTAATCTCCACAGTAGAGTAATTTCCTTCTTGATTTGACATATTATTTGGTTTTTATATCACATTCTCTCACAGTAGGATTGTACTACTTATCAAAGAGCATTCATTTCTTTGGGTGTTTATAAGGTTGTGCTGAAAGGGAACTCAGGAGAGACATACAGAGAAAGTCATATTTTATGATTGTGTGAAGTTAACATACATATGATGACATAGACACAACACCTTTCAATTCTTTTTCTGCACAACTCAACAATTTTGACTCCATTCCCAACATTTATCTTTATTGCCTGTATTCATTTTTCCTATATGTGTGGTTTAGATTCTGATAATGACAGATATTCTCAAATTAATGATAAATAAAAGGAGAAATATCAAGATACAGGGGGACATGACCACTGGTGCTGCAGGGAGCTGGCACATCTTCAATTGTTACTGATATTTGCTCTGAGGCTTTCAGTAGTTTTATAAGGAAGTGCTCTTGTATGACAACTTTTTCTATTGGGAATATCCAGTCTGGACTGTGTTTTCTTGACTTCATGCCATAAGAAATGTAACAGTTAGAGAGAACTCCATTTCACTAAAAAAGGTCATTCCATACAAACTATTTTTTTATAAGATTACGAAAACATAAAATTCATATTACTTGCTTGAATAATATTTGCTCAACCATGTATAGTCTTCTTGTTTTTGGACAAAACCATTCACATAAGTATTTTTGTCCTTAACGGCTAATATTCTCTGAATGATTCTTACCTGAGTGAGAGGAAATAAAGAAAACATAAATATACTACCATAAAGTAGAGAAATTACCCCCTTTAAGGAATACACTAACACATGTCCAAATATTTTATCAGTTATTGCACTTTAAAGGATGTTTGAAAAAATAATACCAAAAGTAAAAGAAATAAAGTGCAATTACTGAAAGAGTGTTTTAGATGACTGAATACGTAGAGAGTAGCAGGCAATTGATAATGGATCATTTATCATCATCTGATATGAGTAACTTTAGTTTTCACAATTACTCATTTCACAATATTTATGTTGATAATTTACCTCTGAGCTTCTGATTTTTGCACGTCTACCCATGGCAGGACCATAGACGTTTAAAGGGCAAAGAGCAGTGTATTTGTAATTCCCGCAAACCTGAATATTTTCTTCTTCCATGCCTATCTCTCATTAGAATCCAAAATAGGAACTATATTTCATAAAATTCTGAGTTCGTTGTTATTTTATTTTTATCAGATGCTGAACTCAAACCCCTTGCTGTTTTATTCACCTTTTCATACTGGGGCATATGAAATGTAATATACTATATCATGGTCCTAATTAATCTTAAAGAGTATATAGGGTTTATCACCAATGACCAGAATTACATGGAAACTGTAATGGTTTTTGGTGGTGATACATTTACCTTCTGGTAACCAACAGCCTTCAAATTAAACTTAAGAGCTGCTTGACAAAGGTGAAATCATGCATGGAACCAGAATCTGAGGCAACTGCTCAATATCAGTGAAGGCATGGATCTTGAAGCAAACCTCCAATCACAACTTTACTAAGTCAGCATAATCAATAACTATATTCTAAATATTTGTCCTTATACTAAGAATAAGTGTTGTCCTAAACCATCATCATATACATATATATGCAACCACAATTAATGAAAAAATAAGCCATAAATTTGAAAGAAAGTTTATACTATCCCATTGTTGAGATTTCATAATATAGCATCTCTGTCCTATCCACAAGACACTACCTAAAAGCTGGGAGCCTAGTCCTCTGATTCTTGTGATCTTTTTACTTTCTATGGCATACCCCAAGACTTAGGTATGAGAACGTGTTATAAATGGAAAAAGTGGAACTGTGTATTCCTTGGTCAATTCTTTTCTGCATGTGTCTCTATAGCAGCCTCTGTTTAACAAAGAAGGTTCCTAGATGAGGTGATTGTTCTTTTGAATTTCCTAAGTTTCTGTTGTTATATCTCCCTGTTCATTTCTGATTTTGTTAATTTGGATATTGTCTCTGTGCTCTCTGGTTAGTCTAACTAAGGGCTTATCTATATTGCTGATTTTCTCAAAGAACCAGCTCCTGGTTTTGTTGATTCTTTGTATAGTTCTTTTTGTTTCTGTTTAGTTAATTTAAGCAATGAGCTTTATTGTTTCCTGCCATCTACTTCTCTTGGGTGTATTTGCTTCTTTTGTTCTAGAGCTTTCAGGTGTGCTGTTAAGCTGCTAGTGTACGCTCTCTCCAGTTTCATTTTGGAGGCAGTCAGAGTTACGAGTTGTCCTCTTAGCACTGCTTTCATTGGGTCCAACAAGTTTTGATATGTTGTGCCTTCAGTCTCATTAAATTCTAAAATGTCTTTAATTTCTTTCTTCTTTCTTCCCTGACCAAGTTATTATTGAGTAGAGCATTCTTCAGCTTCCATGTGTATGTGTGTTTTCTGTTGTTTTTGTTGTTATTGAAGACCAGTCTTAGTCCATGGTGATCTGATGGGATGCATGGGATTGTTTCAGTATCCTTGTACCTATAGAGGCCTGTTTGTGATTGATTTCATGGTCAGTTTTGAAGAGGATATTATGAGGTTCTGAGAAGAAGGTATATTCTTTTGTTTTAGCATGAAATGTCCTACAGATACCTGTAAATTCATTTGGTTCATAACTTCTGTTAGTTTCATTTTGTCACTGTTTAGTTTCTGTTTCCATGATCTGTTCATTGCTGAGAGTGCAGTATTGAAGTCTCCCACTATTATTGTGTGATGTGCAATGTGTGCTTTGAGTTTTAGCAAAGTTTCTTTTATGAATATGGGTACCCTTGCATTTGGAGCATAGATGTTCAGAATTGAGAGTTCATCTTGGTAGATTTTTCCTTTGATGAGTATGAAGCGTCCTTTTTTATGTTTTTGATTATTTTTGGTTGAAAGTTGATTTTATTTGATAATAGAATGGCTACTCCAGCTTCTTTCTTGGGACCATTTACTTGTAAAAGATTTTTTTCCAGCCTTACTCTGAACTAGTGTCTGTCTTTGTCACTGAGGTACATTTCTTTTATGCAGCAAAATGCTGGGTCCTGTTTACATATCCAGTCTGTTAGTCTATGTCTTTTTATTGGGGAATTGAGTCCATTGAAATTAAAATGTGTTAAGGAATAGTAACTGTTGCTTCCCATTATTTTTGTTCTTAGAGTTGGAATTATGTATTTGTGGCTATCTTCTTTTGGGTTTGTTGAAAAAAGATTACTTTCTTGCTTTTTCTGGGGGTATAGTTTCTCTCCTTTCGTTGGAGTTTTCCATCCATTATCTTTTATAGGGATGGATTTATTGAAAGACATTGTGTACATTTGTTTTTGTCATAGTATATCTTGTTTTCTCCATCTATGTTACTTGAGAGTTTTGCTGGGTATAGTAGCCTGGGCTGGCATTTGTGTTCTCTTAGGGTCTCTATGAAATCTGCACAGGATATTCTAGCTGTCTTAGTCTCTGTTAGAAGTCTGGTGTAATTCTGATAGGTTTGCCTTTATATGTTACTTGACTTTTTCCCCTTACTACTTTTAATATTGTTTCTTTGTTTTGTGCATTTGGTGTTTTGATTATTATGTGATGGGAGGAATTTCTTTTCTGGTCCAGTCTACTTGGAGTTCTGTAGGCTTCTTGTACGTTTATGGACATCTCTCTCTTTAGGTTAGGAAAGTTTTCTTCTATAATTTTGCTGAAGATATTTATTGGGCCTTTAAGTTGGGAATCTTCACTCTCTTCTATACCTATTATCCTTAGGTTTGGTCTTTTCCTTGTGTCCTTGGTTTCCTGTGTGTTTTGGGTTAGGAGCTTTTTGCACTTTGTATTTTTTTGTTTTTGCATGTCAATTGTTTTATGGTATCTTCTGCACCTAAGCTTTGCTCCTTTTGTGTTCTGTTGTTGATGCACACATATGACTCCTGATCTCTTTACTAGGTTTCCTATCTCTAGGAATATTTCTCTTTGTGATTTCTTTATTGTTTCTCTTTCCATTTTTAGATCCTCGATAGTTTTGTTCAATTATTTCATCTGTTTGTTTGCCTTTTCCTGTAATTCTTTAAGGGAATTTTGTGTTTCCTCTTTAAGGGCTTCTACCTGTATACCTGTGTTCACCTGTATTTCTTTAAGGGAGTTATTTATGTTCTTCTTAAAGTCCTCTCTCATAATGAGATGTGATTTTAAGTGAGAGTCTTACTTTTCCAGTGTGTTAGAGTATTCAGGCCTTGCTATAGTGGGAGAACTGGTTTCTGATGATGCCAAGTAGCCTTTTTTTTTCTCTTGCTTATGTTCTTGACCTTGTCTCCCACCATCTGGTTATCTCTGGGGTTACCTAGTCTTGTCGCTGACTGTAGCTTGTCCTTCATGTCAGCACTCCTTGGAGACCGTATTTCTCCAGGAGGGATTTGGATATAGACAGTTGGTTGTGGCAGAGTGTCAGCTTCAGGAGTAGATGCAAACGGGAAGGATCCTGTCCCAGGCTGCTCCTAGGTTCCTGGGTCCTGAGTTCCTTGGATGGGTCCCTTGGAGAAGAAGCGGTGGTCTTACCTGTGCTCATAGGTGTGTCAGCACTCCTGTGAGATCAGCCCTCTCCCAGCTGGACCTGGGTATGGAGAGCTGACGCACAAAGTCAGCTCGGGGTGCAGATGGAAACTGGAACTCAGCTAAGGTCACTTTCATTGAGTCCTTGGATCCTCCCTCTCCCTCATCCCGGGTCTCTGGGATTTCCTGGAGTAGCCCCCACATCTGTCACTGGCATATTTCCTTCCATTCTCCCGGCCCTCCAGGATTCTCTCCTGTCTCTCCCCATGCCTGATCCTACCCTGCATTCCATTCCCCCTCCCCTCTCCCTCAGGTACTTCCTTCCTTTTGCCTCCCACGACTATCTTATTCCTCCTTCTACATAGGATTCAAAGACCCTCATTTGGGCCTTTCTTTTTCTATAATTTCTTTGTGTTTGTGTGGTGTACCATGGGTATTTTGAACTTTTTGACTAATATCCACTTATCAGTGAGTACATACCATGCATGTCTTTGGGTCTGGGGTTACAATACTCAGGATGATAATTTCTAGTTCCATCCATTTGCCTGCAAAATTTATTATGTCCTTGTTTTTAATATCTGAATAATATTTCATGTTTGAATGTACCACATTTTCTGTATCCATTCTTCAGTTGAGGGACACCTGGGTTGTTTCCAGTTTCTGGCTATTAAGAATAAAGCTGATATGAACATAGTGGAACAGGTGTTTTGGTGTATTGGTAGAAAAACTTTGAATATATGCTCAGAAGGGGTATAGCTGTGTCTTCACATAGATCCATTTACAATTTTCTGAGAAACCACCAGATTGATTTCCAGAGTGGTTTTACAAGTTTGCAATCACACCAGCAATGAAGAAGAATTTCCTTTTCTTCACATCCTCGGCAGTATCTACTGTCATCTGAGTTTTTGATCATAGCCTTTCTGATTGGTATATGGTGGAATATTAGGGTTATTTTGATTTACATTTCCCTGATCACTAAGGATGTTAAACATTTCATTAAATGCTTCTTGGTCATTTGAGATTCGTCTGTTGCAAATTCTCTGTTTAGTTCTCTACCCTGCCATCTGGTTATCTCTGGGGTTACCTGGTCTTGCTGTCTCTGACTGTGGCTTGGGTTATTGTTTTTCTGGATTCTAACTTCTTGATTTCTTTATATTTTTTGGATCATAGCCTACTGTGATGAACATTAGTTATTGAACAATTATTTTTTCCAAATCTGTAGGCTGCCTTTTTGTTCTTTGCCTTACAGAAGCTTTTTAGTTTCATGGAGTACTAAAATAACCTTCAGTAAAACCATGTCTAACTACTTCATGTGCGAAGAGCATGCAAGTCCATACCATGAACAATATTGTGCTTTGGAGGACTGATGTCACAGATCTCTTGCCCTGTTCTCAGATTCTCTTTAGCAAGCAATCAGAGTTCCCCTCAGTTTCATTTCATGGATCATCTGTGTTTTATTTTCTTGACTAAAGACTGATGATTTATGTGGGTGTTCTTACTCTGAAGTGGATGATGCTTCTCCTGAGCAGGTAGGATAAAGAGAACAGATTAAGGAAGACTTGAAGAGTAAGCTAGTTGTCCTTCATCACCTGTGCAGTATTTCCTTCCTTTAGGTTCCTGACTTGTGCTCTTGTCTTTAATTTCTTCAGTGATAGCCTGTGATCTAATAATTGTAGGGCAAGATAAATTCTTTTCTCTCCAAGTTTCTTTCTCTTTCGGTGTTTTATTTTATCAATTGATGCCTTAACCTGAAAAAAATTTTCAAACCTTTACAAAGGTTAGTTTTTGATATTCAGAAACAATAAGTTAGTATTCCCAGGCTTATCAACATTTTCAAAGTTATGATTGTTTTTAACTGTATTTTTAACAATCTTAAAATTCTGTTACTTTAATAATTGGGATTTATGTTTCAATAAGAAAATACACTGTTTAGTATTATTTCCGAAGACTTACAGACTACATAAATAAGTCAAAAATGTAATCTAAAATTAATGCATTTTAGTAAACTAGGAGTCTCTCATAGAATCACTTGTGGAGACTGCTCATTTAAGGACTTATTTGTGGAATTAAAACTGTACTATTCATTGAGAATACCATATAGTTTGCACATATTCAGTTGTCTCCCAGGACTTTTCTTAGACTCAAATTTCTTTTCTCTCCCACTCAATTTTGTTTTCTCTTAAAAAAAAACTACATAAAGTTTAATTTGTGCTGACCATATAATTTTGTAGAAAAATTTGAAGATAAGTTCTTTTGTTTTAGGGTGAAAATGCTCAGTAGACATCTGTTAAATCCATTTGTTTCATAAATTCTGTTAGTTTCACTTTATCTTTGATGGGCTTCTGTTTCCATAGTCTATCCATTGGTGAATGGTGTCTTGAAGTCCCGCACTACTATTCTTTGATGTTCAAAGTGTTCTTTGAGCTTTATTAATGTTTCTTTAACAAATGTGGATGACCTTGCATTTGTGGCATAGATGTTCAGAATTTAAAGTTCATCTTGGTAGATTTTTCCTTTGATGAGTCTGAAGTGACCTTCTCCATCTTTCTTGATAACTTTATGTTAAAAGAGTTAATAATAATAAAAATCTATTTATAATTAGACTCTGGTTGTTTTCATTAATTTTGATATGTAGTTTGAAGCTTCACCTCAAAAAGAGGAAGTCTCAAAACTGGGTTTGGAGATTCAGTGGTAGAGTCTGAACGTAATCAAAACCATTTTTTTTTTTTTTGTGGGAGGTTGCCTTAGAGGAAAAAAAGAGAAGAGGAAATGATGTAAGTGTACTATAATATTAAAAAGAAGATAAATGGTTGAAAAAAAAGAGAAAAAGAAATGTACCTGTACTGAGTTCTTGATGTTCTCTGACAAGTTGGTGTTCTAAAGAGGCTCTCAGTGAATTTCTTCCACCTCCATAGCTCGCATCAAAAAATGGGTCCTACAGGCTTTGGCATGCTCCATCCCTTGTCTTTCAGGCAGCGTTGATACCCTGAGAAATATTTAAAACAAGATATGCGAGGTGCCAGAGTATCTTTCGGTGTAGATTACTTGGACATCTAACAGTTTCAAATAATTTTACAAGAAAAAAGTTAAAGCTGTTTTGATATAGCTATTATTTCTTTAGATTTAAACATCTAACCTACATTATAACCTACATATCACTGTGAGACATGGCATAGATATAATCTAAAAGTCTTTCTATGCGTATCCTTTACCCAATGAACTAACATTAATTATAAGTCTGTAGTATTTTTTATTGATGTGTGTGGTTGTATTTCAAGGAGAATAAAGAAATGAAACAAAGAGTGAATACATCAGAAAATCATGTTACTTAATGCTATGCTTCGCCATCTTGATATTGGTGTAAAATCTATCCACAAATCATATTTACAGAGAAAATACATATGAGTTTAGGTTCCTGCTCTCTAACATAATATAGCATTATGTCTTAGCCACACAAGCAGAGGTTTTGTTTTTTGATTCAGTTTCCAGATTTTTGTTTTGTTTTGTTTTGCTTTGTTTTGCTTTGCTTTGTTTTGATGCTCTTGTTGATTTTACTGTGAGGAAACATATGACTGAGGGATTTATGGTCCCATTTGGCTGGGATGTATGAACTGTCACAAGACATTATTAATAAAACAAAACATGAATGCAGTTCTTAGATTTCAATACTTGACAACTTTCCATGAAGTTTAAATCACACTGGTTGAAATTTAAATCAGAATGAATTTTAAAGCAAACAGAGGGCTGAGTACTGAGAAGTTCTTAAAGGTACATGTAGAGATGAAAGCATTGTAGCAAGGACAAAACAAGATGAAAATGTCCTTAATAAATAGATCTCATAAATTTTTGGCATTTGAAAGGAGATTTCATATTTTTGGCCATCACCCCAAGTCATCTGGTATTCAAAGTCATAATAGGATATCGTAAAGATATATTCCTCTCCTCTATGACAAAAAGAAATCCTTTGTTATATTTTTTAAAAAGTGGACCAAAACCCATTACAATCGAGTTTATTAAAAAAATTGCAGAGAAATATCTACCTTTTATGGTTTAGTGTTGGTTTATTGGTCTGTAAAAGGGTATTAATTTGAGCTTCATGTTGCTACAAATTGCATCGTATAACTAGACATACTCATTTTAACTTGACAAAAAATAAAAAGTTGACACTCAATTTGTACCAAAATTATCCAGACTTCAGTGAGCAGTTAGATTCTCATATCATTGGTCTATCTCACTGAAGATTTCTCCTTGGATTTTTTTTTTCTTTTTTTCTTTTTTTTTTTAAACAGCATCTTACTATGTGTCTTTGGCTGGCTTGGAACTTCCTATATAGATCAGCTGGCTTAGAACTCATAAATTTCTTTGCCTTTACATAAGAGTGCTGAGGTTAAAGGAATGCTGAATCATACCTGGGGGTACATTTCTAGTTTTATTTAGTGAAAGAAATAAAGAATTCCATCATTTTAATCAGAAGTTTACTTAGCAAAGCAAAAGGAAGCCTGTCTGTCCTTTAGAGAAAGACTAGACTGTCCTCCCCCAAAAGGAAGTTATTAGTACATTTAGTTTTGCATTGTGAATATTTATCAATATTTAACCTAGGTCAGTACAAGGGCTGAGCAGGCAAACTGAAAAACCACTTTCCACAAAGTCTAATAATTTAGTTCCTTTTATTTATTTATTTTTATGCATTAGCTATGACAGAAAGAAAATGATTTCATTGTATACAACTTACACTTGTCCATAAGTAAGGACAGAACTAGTCCAGAATACCAAAAGTCCAGGGCAGATAGCCGGTGGACCTGCCTTGTTTGTCAGGAAGAAAGCCAGTCTCTCAGAAGGTCGTGGCAAGTAGAAATAATGAATTTTAGATTCATTGAGTCTTATTTCTGACAATAGCATACAATCTAGCAGTTTGTACCAACATCATGGTTTCCAGAATAGCATTTTTCTACTCCTTAAGTCTTTGTGGCTGCACAGGCTACTTACTTAGACCTCTGCTTGATCTTCTGTGTGCTTCAGCCTGTTTACTCTCTTCTTTCTACACTTTCCTCTCATATTAGGAGTTTCTTCTTAAGGAAGACAGCCTTAAGACCTAGCACACTTTGAGTTCTCAATTTCAACTCCCAATGTGGAAGGAAAGAGCTGACTTTTGAAAGCTGTCCTCTAATCTCCATAAATGTGTAATAAGATGTGGATGCATGCATATATGTGCATGTGTGTGTATGTGTACACACACAATACACACTTGAATAATTAATTAACTAATTAATTAATTAAATACCTCTGGTTGCATTGAGAATTAAAATATTTCTATTATTTGCTGTGGCAAAAAGTCCAGTGAGATGAGATTAGCATGTGCAATGTTTGGCAAAATTGCATTATGTTTTCTCTTAGTAAAAATGCATGATTAAAATCCAAATGCACTACTTTGTTTTAAATATAAACTGTTATTTCAGACTGTATGTTTGAACACTTTGCCCTCAACTAGACATCCATTCTGGCAATTATTAGGGTGGAGTCTAGTTATGGAAAGATAATACGTGGTAGGCCTTCAGGCTAATAGCTCAGACTATTTCCTCTTTAGTTAATATCCCCCAATTCAACTGAAATGGGACTAAGATGCCTCACAGTTTTGTTGCTAATATAGTAAGCTACTGTGGTTAGAACTATGCCCTCAAATCATGGCCAAAAACTAAAGCTATCCTCAATTCATTTGCTTTGTGTCAGGTCAAAATGGCAAGGAAATTAATTAATGCACACGCACACACACACACACACACACACACACACACACACGATTTACAATTCAGACTATCTGTATTTTTGTGCACATAGTATTTATATACACACACTGTTATATTTTAAAGAATATTCTCTTGTATATTATATAGTATTTTAGATGACACTTCTGACATCCCTATAATAAGAATTTGCCCTTTGATTTTAGTGTAATCATTAAAAAAAATATACACTGAAGTCATGGACTCAATGTGAATAGGTCCAAATGAAGACTTGGAAATTAAACTCATTGACAGCTTTCATATTTATTTTCATATTCTCTCCTTTTCAGCATCAGGGGTATGTGATAACTATAAGATAAGAAGAGTGAAATGATACTAAGATTCATGGTTAACTGCTGGAATATACAGCATTCAGTATGCAAAAATTAACTGAGCTGAATACAATACATTTAGAACCCTCAAGGATATTGCCTTGTTATCACAACTCTAACAAAGTACAATGTGAAATGTGAAAAGGATTTGTACTCTATAATTAAGCAGAATCTTGGATACCTATTGACAAAAATAAAATGACAAAACTCAAATGTGAATGGAAGAAGAATCATTCTCCTTAGCTGATGTTCACAAGGGACACAAGGGTGGCCACAGACTGGTGCTCTTGCAGCTGTCCATCTTTTGTCCACTTTTTTTTTCATCTGAGGCTTGACCATATCTTTCATATTTCAACAACAATGCTGAACATACCTTGAATCTTAAGCCATTTCCATCCTCTGTGTTCAGCATAACAGAGTCATGCTGATGCTAGGGTCCACAGAGTTTGCTCATGAGTGAGCTTGTGATTATGTTTTTATAAACTTTGACTGACTTTGAAAGTCCATGTTTGTTGACAGTATAATTTTATACTTTACAAACTTTCCTTACACATTCAACATTCATTGAAAGCATTGCACATTCAGACAATAATACACTTCCTCTGCCAAGTATCCCTTTTGTACTCCAATTATCCCATAGTAACTAAATGGTTTTTTGTTGAAGTATGGAATATATATACAGACATACATATACAAAATAGTAAAGTTCATTAAGTGCATAAGTTTTGAGTCATAAGCAGACATTATCACTGTATAGAAATTTCCTGGAACATTGTATTTTAAGTATTTTACTGTAATAGCAATCTGAAAAGGAAGTCCAAAATTCAGACTATCAGATCCTCTGTCTACATGACACGTGTAGATCTACTACTTACAGTCAATTGTAGTAGTTTGGATTCCAATAACTCAGTCAGTTGCTGTGATTAATTTGATTGAAAGAGATCTTACAAGATTTTTCTGCTGTGTTTCATTTGAGAAATTGAAGTAATTTATGGGTCAGTGTCACATAGTGAGATGAAGCCATTGGGTGGTATTGATTTCAACCAGGATCCAAACAGTAAGACAGCTGAAAACACCATTAGCCATTACAGAGAATCTTAACAAGTCAAATAGCTTTCTCCGTTTCCTGAAGTAATTGAACCAATTTGCTGTTTACTGTGGAACTCAATCACACTGCAACGGAATGTGTTGGCAATTGCACTGCTACTCATGAATCTTAAGGAAGACACCAGAACAAACAAACAAACAAACAAACAAAAACCTCTCCTCTGTAACATCCACACAGTGAATTGACGGTGTGCTAAAGGTGATCATCTTTAGCCTTTCACAGTAATTTAAAAATGTTACAATTATGAGAAATTAAATATTCATCAGATGGTGAGTGATTATATAAAGTAACAAATATCACTTTAGTAAAACAAAGCTGCTTTCCATATCAGAATGTGCATATATTTTTACAAATGTAATCATCTTGGGAAATTATCACAGTACTTCATGAATTTTCTTCCCTAGAAAACATGAAGTATGTATGAGTTACCTGCATATGTTCTTGTGCAGATATTTTAACATTGGTAAATGTAAGGAGAGGTTAAGATTGTTAAACCAAATGGAGCATGATGGGACACATCTTTAATCAAAGCAATCTGGAGACAGACACAGGTAGTTCACCCTGACTTTGAAATCAGACTGCTCAAGATAGCAGATTACAGGACAGTGAGGACTACATGCTACATAGAGGGATGGTATCTAAAACAGTTTATGCAGCTGGATGATCTAAGTATCATCATTTCAGATTCAGCAAGTTCTTCCTTTCACAAGGACTCTGTTATAGAAGGAAAATATTCTATTCATTTTTGCCACTGAAAAATAAAATTTAACTCAACATGATATTCATTGCCTTCTAAGTTTTAGTATGGTCTCCGAAAAATGAATCTCAGTCTCATGGAACTGTTGTACAAAAGACAAATCTTATCACAATGCTTCCTTCTCTTCTAAAATAATGACTTTCTAAAACAATTTATTTGTTATTCTAAAAGTTTATCCATTATATAAATAATCTTTGCAAGGAGAACATAATAATTTGGAAATAGGAATTGGATGAAGTACAATACTAAAAGCTCACATTTCATTATTATAAGTAATCACACTGTGCATCATAGAGAAAAAGCAATCTGTTTTTTTTTATTTTTATTCTTTTAAATATTCTCTTCTTGTTTGTGTCCTGGATATTTCTTGTCATCTTGTTAGATACACATAATTAAAATAATTGATTTTGTGAAAAGATGTAGCAGTGTAATCCTTAACAGTCCATATCAGAAAGGTCAGACACCAATTACTGTAATTTTGGATGAAATGAAATGAAAAGACTGCCCCCTTCACGCCAAGAAAGAACTGTTATGATAATCAGAACACTCATGGGGTTTTCTTTTCAGTCACTACATGCTTTAGCAAATGACTGCAGCTTCAAAACTGAAAGTGCATTCTTCTCAGACCTGCAATTATGGTCATAAAGAACACAAGTTCTTTCAAAGCACTGTTTTTGTGCTTGAAAAGATTGATTTTGGTTGTCCATAATTCTTGTGTTTTCTGACACTGTGTCTTCAATATTTCCAAAGTTCAGTCCTTTTTATTTTGTACTCAGTGGGTAGTCCCTTTCCTGAAATATAAATACCTTTCTCATTTAGATAGTCTAGATGTCAGCAATAAAATCTAACAAAATTAAATTCGTGTTGCAACCATGAAGCTATCTTTAAGCAGTCTACAGAAACAGCATTCACCTTGAAACAATGTCTCGATTCTAAATAAATATATTTTCCTATAAAATACTTTTTCTTTGAGAAATAACTTATTAATGAACCAAGATATGAAATAAGTATTTAATTCTTAAAGATTTTTATGAAGGATGTAAACTTTAAATTTAGAGTACACAGACATAAAACTTGTTGACATAACTTCATAGGGAACAGAACACCATAACCCATCGCTATATTTACTGAACAAATGTAGTTGGAAATGGTCAAATACAACAGTTGGAAAAGAAAATGAATCTATTCAGTAGGAAAGTAAATATAGAGAAAGTATGGACACAAAAGTTACTAAATTAAGATGAAATTACTTATGTAGCCTGCTAGCATTTTTTTTAACAGTCCAGTTGCTATCCATCTGGTCCACTCTTTGACAGTTTCTCATCCAATTCCTCCTCCCAAGTCTCTAAGGGGATGGTCCCACATTCTTCCAACCCAAAAGACTTTCCCCATCCCTGGTGCCTTAAGTTGCTCCAAGGTTAGATGCTTCTTTTATCACTGAGGGCAGACCAGACAATCGTCTGTTGTGTACCTGCCCATTCTGTCCCATGTTTGGGGGCCATTTTGTAACTGCCCATTCTGCTGCTCTGGTCCTCGGGTTAGGGTCTAGCAAGAGACAGAGAATGGGAATGGAGGGGTGAGAGACGTGAAGAATGGAGACAAGACAGAGGGTCTGATCAGGTCTCGATTATTGAAAGGAAATCCTGGGTATTTATACCCTTTACCATGTGCCTCGCCCTTGTGGACAAGCTCAACTGAAGTCATGTGCCTTGCAGCGTGGATATCCCATGCACCTAGCTAGCAGTGTGGAGACCATGCCCATGGAGACCACGTGTGCCTTGCAGCTGGCGGCACTAAACAACAAAACAAGATATGTGAGAAAAACAAGATGTTTATCAGAGTGTGCTCAGCTGTTAGTGGGCTGTTGAAAAAAGGTCTCTTGTCAGGGTATATGGCTCAAGATGGCTGCAAAGATGATAGCTGCTTTCTGCTAGGAGTCGGCTCCCAACACTGTTGTATGTGTCTCGTGGCCTCGTATCACCTAGCATATGCTGCCTGGTTGGTGGCTCAGTGTTAGAGAGATCTCAGGGGTCCAAGTTAGTTGAATAGCTGGTCTTCCTATGCGATCACCCTCATCCTCAACTTCTTCTAGACTTTCTCTCATTAAGCCACAGGTGTCTCCAGCTTCTGTCCATTTGTTGGGTGTAAGTATCTACATCTGACTCTGTTAGCTGCTCGTTCTGCCTCTCAGAGGGCCACCATGCTAGGCTCCTGTCTATAAGTACACCATAGCATCAGTAATAGTTTCAGGCTTTGGAGATTCCCCTTGAGCTAGATCCCAATTTAGGCTGGTCACTGGACCTCCTTTCCCTCAGTCTCCTTTCCATTTTTGTCTTTGCAGTTATTTTAGAGAGGGACAATACTGGGTCAGAGTTTCTGACTGTGGGATGGCAACCCCATCACTCCACTTGATGCCATGTCTTTTTTTTGTTTGTTTGTTTGTTTGTTTGTTTTTTGTTTTTGTTTTTTTTTTGGTTTTTCGAGACAGGGTTTCTCTGTGTAGTCCTGGCTGTCCTGGAACTCACTCTGTAGACCAGGCTGGCCTCGAACTCAGAAATCCGCCTCCCTCTGCCTCCCAGGTGCTGGGATTAAAGGCGTGCACCACCACCGCCTGGCGATGCCATGTCTTTTTAATGAAGGTGGATTTTACAAGTTCCCTTCCCTACTGTTTGACATTTCATCTAAGTCCCATCCTCTGAGCCTGAGTGTCTCTTACCTCCCAGGTCTCTGGTACATTCTAGAGATTCCCCTACCTCTCCGCACTCCTCAACCTCCTTCCCTGCCTACTACTTCCTGAGATTGCCTGTTTTCATTCTTTTTGCTGGCCCTCAGGGCTTCAGTCCTGAATACCCCCACCCAATACTTGATCATGTTCCCCCTTTCCCATTCCTATCCCTTTTTTCACTGAGTTCCCTCTCTCCCTCCGACCATCCCCTGCCCCCCCCTGATTCATTTCTCCTCCATCCCAGATGGGATTGAGGCATCCTCATTTTGGCCCTTTGGCTTGTTAAGCTTCTTTAGTTGTGTACATTGTATCCTGGGCATTCTGTAAATTTTTGGCTAATATCCACTTATTAGTGAGTACATACCATGCATGAGGTCTGAGTTACCTCACTGGGGATGATTTTTTTTTTTTTAGTTCAATCCATTTGACTGTTAAACTCATGATGTCCTCATTCTTAATAGATTTGAAATATAACACACACACACACATATGGCATAGGTATCATATGTGTCATGTGTGTCAGGTATGCCATATATGTCATATACATCATATATTCATGATATATATCATATATACTGCAGAATACTGATATTTGGCCTATTGCCTGTACAAACCAGACAACATTAATAATGGTTATCTGAAAGACAAGTTGTTACAATTTGCCTGTATGCATACCTTTATATTTCCTGTAAATATACCCATGTAGCCCATAGAGAATGTGCTTACTATATTTTCAAATGGCTCATCTAATGGGAAAGAAGCACATGTAATTGGATCACATGTTTATTCTCTTGAATTTCTTCCTGTTTCAGCACAGATAATTGAAATGCATGCTCTAGCCTCGGTTCTTGAAATGTTTTTAATTTGTATACTGATTTGTATACATGATATATAGATCATTATTTACAATTTCTTAAAATTGTTCCCTTTTTTAGATACTGCTAATTATCAAATTTTGCAATTACTTATTCAAAACTGGTCCTTACTTTATAGGTCATTTAAGAGCTCATACTGGTTTGCCCAGACCCCTTAGTGAGGGCAATGTCACAGCAGATTTGCATACCACACAGATTATAGGCTTTACACAGGAACAGTTAGCCAAACAATCTCATTCTTTATATCATCAAAATAGTAATTGATTGAGACAGCAATTTGGTATCCCTAGAGAATGTACAAGTCAAATTATAAAGAATTGTCCTGAATGTCCTCAATTTCTTCCTGTACCAGATAGTGGTGTTAGTCCTTGAGGACTCACTCCTAATCAATTATGGCAAATGGATGTTGCTCATATTTCTGATTTTGGAAAATTAAAATATGTACATGTGACTCTTGACACCTTCTCAGGCTTTCTATTTGTAACTGCTTTAACAGGAGAAGCAACTATGAATGTAGTTGCTCATTGCCTACATTGTTTCTCTATGCTCAATATTCCAAACCAGATTAAAACAGATACTGGAACTGGGTATTGCAGTCAAACATTTGAGATGTTTTGATGACAATTTAATATTACCTATATTACTGGGATTTCTTATTATATTTCTCAAATAAAATGTATTATGAAACGGTAAAACAGTATCTTCATGAAATAAGAAAGGGGGAATTATATCCTCATACACCACAAATTTATCTAAATCATGCTTTTTTAATTTTTATTTTAAAAATTTGGATGCCAAGAAACTCTTTGCTGAGTGTGTATGTCACCCTAAAACAAGGTATACTTATGCCTAGGTGAAATGGAAGGACCTACTTACTGCCATATGGCATGATCCCAATGAGATGTTAATATGGGGAAGAAGGCATGTTAGTGTTTTTTTTTTTTGCAGGATGCTGCAGGAGCATGGTAGATACCAGAGTGATTAGTGAGACATACTGATGCTGAGACAAAGATGATCCTGACTGTGAGCTTGCTGAGTGCCCTGACAGTAGTGACAGGGAAGCTGTATTGAACATATGTTCCTGATCTACCTTTGCTTGCCTATATCATAGACTGGAAAACCTGCCTTGTTTCAAGCTTTTACACATTGTGGGACAGAGAATGTGGAGACTGTGAAAACTGCCTTTGAAAAATTAATCAAATAGTGAAGTTAAAATTACTTTTCTTTTTTCTTTAATGTGACCAGTTAGTCTTACTCAATCATGGACTGGTCTGGGAATCAATCAAACATTGGATAAAAGGAGATATCCATAAGTTTTTGGCAATCAGTTTCTGGACATTTTCCGGGACATATTTGGAAGTTAGCTACAGTTCTTTATGAAGATATGTTAGCAATAGATAAAATTGAGATAGGATCTGGATTTAGAACAATGACAGGATCTAGATTTTGAACAAATGTTAATGCATGTGTTAAGGCTCCTAATCATTTATTAATTGGTCACATTAAAATTACTTTTGTTTCCTCTATGATATTTAATGTAAGTTGTGTTGATTGTACACTTTCTAATTGTGTTAGTGTACTGAAATCTGAAATCTGAAATGTTCATTATAGTGGTCTAGCAACCAGCTTTTGTTTTATTGCCTGTATTACTGGACTTTGGTATTCTGAAAAAGGCTTGCAAACACTGGAAGAAGTGAGTCAGGCTTTAAGCAGAAGCAAGAGGATAGTGGGCTTAATTATTGCTGGTATAGCAGCTTTGATTACATTAATAGCTAACACCACTGCTTCTGCAATTGCTTTGACACAATAAGTTAAGACAGTTAATTTTGTCAATCATTTGACAAAAATGTTACTAATGCTGTGAATATTCAACAAGATATATATATATATATATATATATATATATATATATATATATATTGCAACAATGATTGATGGTCTTTATGATACTATTTAATTTATTGGAGAAGAGGTTCAGAGTTTAAGAGTAAGAATCCATCTCAACTGTCTTGCTAAATATCAATGGATTTGGGTTAGCTCAAAAATTTACAACGAGAGTCATTGTAATTGGGAGAAAGTTCAAAGATACTTCCAGGGTATTTGGCATAATTCTAACATCCCTCTGTTTTAACTTTGCATAATGAGATTATAGATTTAAAGAATACTATTCTGCTGAGTTATTCAGGGCTTAAGATCAGTATTTCCATCTTGTTCAAGCTTCAAGAATGGCTTATATAGCTTGATCATGTTATTCATTCTTGTCCTGGGAATACTTTGATTCCTGCCCATTGTGATAAAACTTGCCTTTAACAGCATTAACATGTTGGCAGCCAAAGTACCCGACTTGCAAGTTAAAAAAAAAAGGATCCCCGGACAGAATTATTAATTTAATAGGCTAACACTCAAAGACAGGTAAGATTCTGTGCAGTACTTTACCAATCTGAGATAGAAATGCATTACTTTTAAAAATGCGTATTCCAAGACAGGTAAGGAAGGAATTCTTGTCAGTACAACCTAGGATAGATTTAGTCTTATTTATGAAATAAAAAAGAAGGAGATATGGAGAACTCTTTGGGGACATTTCTAGAAATTGGCAAGAATTTGGCATTGGGCTAGGACATGGAAGTAGGGTCAGGCAGGAATTTGATATTGCCTAGGACAAGGAAGTAGGCTCAAGACCTTTGATCATCTCGACAAGTCCTTGAATACCACAAGACATTGTTTACTGCCTTGCTTGACTACATTGTCTTTGATCTAAGAACTGTTGGATGTACCTAGATTGATATTAAAGTGGACTGGGAAAAATTAAGGTGCGTCAGCCCCAATACTGGCTGGAGTCATGTTATAATATTGTTTAATTGTCTTTTTCTTTTCAATCCTCACTCCATTCCTTGAGACCCTGTTGACTGACTGAGCTGTTTTGGTAAAAAATTGTATATTAGATGTATATTAATGGGAAGTAGACTTCTTGATATTCATGGACATGATATCATGCAATGCTTAGAATAAGTTTAACCTCTTCTTCTGTTGAAAATTAATTTTTTTTGTGGTGGAAAACATTCCAAATGCTATTCCAACATAACATCCAAGTACATTTTCTATGCCACAAATGGGAAATGAAACTAAAACAAAAAATGATTATTAAAATAATTTGTCTCACAGGAGTAACATGAAAAAAAACATAGTACCAAGATAAATTGAGGATTGAATACAATCTACATAAAAATTTTGATGTCATATTTTTAATATTTATTAAATAACACAAATATCCAAAGTAATAATAAAACATAAGAATAAAACAGTGGGTATCAGAACACCTGACCTCAAATTAGACTATAAAGCTTTAATGACAAAGATATACTGATAGTAGCATAAAAACAGACAGACCAATTGAGTAGAATAAAGAACTTGGAGATAAGCCAACAAACTTATAGAGGCCCAATCTTTGACAGAGTAGAATAATGCAAAGGAAAAAAGATAGTCTATTCAATAAAAAGTGTTGTTAAAACTGTACATCCACTAGCAGAAGAGTGAATTTAAATCTTTATATCTTTCACCTTGTACAAAACCCAACTCAAAGCAGATTGAAAACCTTAAAAAAATGAAATATTGAAAACTCTTTAGTCTTTGATCATGAATGTGTACTAGAGAGTCTATAGAAGCCTCTAGACCTTAATCTTCAGAATTGGAATGAAACATTAGTACCTTTTAGTCTAAGACTTCTCTGTTATTACACTGATATGCAACTTGTTTCTGTAAATTCATTATTAAAAGTGTCTCTCAAATTAATGAGAAAGAAAATGTAAGATTTATTTGATATAATTTACAACACAGTAACTGGGCAGTTAATAAAGTATTCTAACAATATATTTTCAATATATCTGCAATGTGGTATTTGTCTGGCTCTCTAGGATTTGTTTTTTTTTCCCATTATGATGTCTCTTCAGACCTCTTCCTCATGGTCATTCCTCTTGTCCTCATTTCTTTCTCCTTTCCCCTGTCTGGCAGAAATCCTGCACATTTTCTCTTCTGCCCAACCATTTGCGCATCAGTTTTATTGACAAGTCAGAGAGTAAATAGGGAGCAATGTTGATACAAAGTTGAAACAGGAAATACTTAGAATAAACATTATAATGCAATGTCTATATAGCAGCAAGTTACAGGGGCAGAGAAATCATTATGCCTATAGGTTTCTCTGTATTGCTAGGCTGTAAACAGCCACAGTGGGACTATGTAGCTTCTAATTGTGAAACTAATGTAAGAAATACTTTCTTGTACTATACACATGTTTTTTACTTTTCTTATGGGTAGCTTTCAAAAAACATTGTGCAGTTATGAAATTTCTCTCACATAGTTACTGACAAGAAAATCTTTCACATATCTTAACTTTCATTTAGTTCAACACTTAGTTTATTTTGATATTTCTTTGATCTAGTTTTATTAAGCAATTTGTCAAGCTGGAGAGATGTTTCATTTGGTAAAGGTGTTTGCCATCAAGCTTGAAAACATTTATTTAAACCCTGAAATCCACAGTAGGGGGAGAGAACTGACCACTCCTTTGACCTCTACACTTATTTTGTGGTGTACTTGCTCAAACAGGCATATCCAGAGACACACAATAAGTAATCAAATAAAGGATATATTGTCTGAACACTTTTTATTTATTTTTACATTTATTTATTTACTTTAAACTCCAAGTTTTATTCCCCTCCTGGGCCACCCTCTGACTGTTCTACATCTCATTCCTCCTCCCCACAAGCCTGAAGGATATCCCCACTCCACATCCCACTATACTGAAAAACTCCCTGGGGCCTCCAGTCTCCAGAGGGTTAGGTGCATTTTCTCTGACTAAACCCAGACCCAGCAGTCCTCTGCTGTATATATGTTCGGGATCTCATATCAGGTGGTGTATGCTTCCTGGTTGGTGGTACAGTGTTTGAGAGATTTCAGGGGTCCAGGATAATTGAGACTGCTGGTCGTCCTATAGGGTTTCCTTTCTCCCCAACTTCTTCCAGTTTTTCCTTAATTCAACCACAGGAGGCAGCAGCTTCTGTTCATTGGTTGAGTGTAAATATCTGCATCTGACTCTTTCAGCTGCTTGTTGGGTCTTTTGTAGGGCAGGCATGATAGGCCTGTTTTGTGAGCACTTAATAGCTTCAGTAATAGTGTCAGGCCTTGGAATGTTCCCTTGAGCTGGATCCCACTTTGGGCTTGTTGCTGAACCTTCTTTTTCTCAGGCCACTCCTGAAGTTCTCTCAGACAAGAAAAATTATGGGTCAGAATTTTGACTGTGTGATGGCAACCCCCTTCCTCACTTGATGCCCTGCCTTCCTGTTGGAGGTGGGCTCTATAACTTCACTCTCCCTACTGTCTGGAATTTCATCTAAAGACCCTTTGAATCTTGAGAGTCTCTCACCTCCCAGGTCTCTGGTGCATTCTGGAGGTCTCTCCCAACCTTCCACCTCCTAAAGTTGCCTGTTTCCATTCTTTCTGCTGGCTCTCAGGGCTTTAGTCTTTTTCCTGCAGTCAATACTAGATCAGCTTCTTCTCTCCTCCTACCACCCATCCACTTTTCCTCCCTGGTCCCTCCCTCCCTTTCCACTTGTGATTGCTTTCTTCTCCCTCCCAAGTGGGACTGAGGCCCTTGGGTTCTTCCGCTTGTTGATCTTTTTGAGGTCTGTGGACTGTATTTTGAGTTTTCTGTACTTTTTAATTGGGTAATATCTAATTAATGAGTACATACCATGCATGTCCTTTTAGGTCTGAGTTACCTCACTCAGGATGATATTTTCTAGTTCCATCCATTTGCCTGCAATGCTCAGCATGTCCTAATTCTTTATAGCTGAGTAATATTCCACTGTGTGCATGATCCACATTTTCTGTATCCATTCTTCTATCATGGGACGTCTGAGTTGTTTCCACCTTCTGGCTATCACAAACAAGGCTGCTGTGAACTGAGTGGAACACCAGTTTAAATGAAAAAATAGATATTCCTGCCCCAACTCCGTCCACCCTCATCAGATATGCAGTCTCCTAAGGCATACCAACCTGCTCAGAGCAGTCTGCTATCCTGGAGATCATTCATTCTCCTGACACCTCTCTATCCACATTCATTAGACCTGAGAATCAAAACCATACAGAGTTTTGGATCATGAAACATAGAGATCTGTTTATCCAGAACCATATAGCACAAGAATACTTAAAAAAGTCTGCCACATGAGTCTCATAGAGGTTAAATCACCTCTCAATACCTACTACAACAGGAATATCCAGGGACCTAAGATTCAGATGGCTAAAAGACCTTGAAAAAGCACTATGAACAAAATACAGGGCAATATGACCACTTGAGAGCACAAGCCCTGGATATCCTATTGCAAACAAAACACAAGAAAAAGACCTTAAATTCAATCTTATAAAGATGATATTGCCTTTAAAGATGAAATAAATGAATTCTTTAAATAAAGAAAATACAATTAAATAGGAAACAAATAAATCCCTTAAGTCCACACAGAAAATAAAATTACATGGGTGAAGCAAAGAAATAAAACTGTACAAGACCTGAAAATGAAAATAGAAGCAATAAAGAAAACACAAACACTGAGAATCTTGGAGACAAAAAACTTAGAGAAGAGAACAGGATCAACAGATGCATATATCACCAACAAAATATAGGAGATAGAAGATACTATAGAAGAAATTGACACATACATCAAAGCAAACATTAATTCAAAAACAAAAATCCTGACTCAAAACATCCAAGAAATCTGGGATACCATGAAAAGACCTAACCTAAGAATAAGAGAAATGGAAGGAGGTGAAGAATTCCAGCTCCAAGGCACAGAAAATATTTTCAAGAAAATCATAGGGGGGAAAAAGCCTTTCTAAACCTAAAGAAAGAGATGTCTATAAACATATAAGAGGTTTATAGAACCAGTTAAACTGGACCAGAAATGAAAATCCTCTTGCCACATAATAATCAAAACACAAACTCTGTGTAAAGGAAAGGAAAAGATGGAAAGGAAAATGGACAGGTGACATACAGAAGCTGCCTTATCAGAATTATACCAGACTTCTCAACAGAGACTCTAAAAGCTAGATATCTTACAACCATTAATAAAACCACAAATGCCATCCTAGACTATTATGCCCAACACAACTCTCAATCAATATAGATGGAGAAAACACTATATTTCAGAACAAATCCAAATTCAAACAATATCTATACACAAACCCTGCCCTTTAGAAAGTACTAGAAGGAAAATTTCAACTCAAGAAGTGTAGTTACCAAAATGATATCTCAATTCTGAGTATCTATACCCCAAAACATAAGGGTACGCCCATTGTAAAAGAAATATTGCTAAAGCTTAAGTCAAACATTGATCCCTATACACTGATATTGGGATACATTAACACCCAACTCTTAGCAACTGACAGGACATTTAGATAAAAACTAAACAGAGAAATAATAAGACTAACAGACATTATGTATCAAATGGACCTATCATACATCTATAGAATATTTCACCCTCCCAAAAATTTACCTTTTCAGCAACTCCATTTACAAAACTAATCATATAGTAAGTTACAAACAAGTCTCAACAGATACAAGAAAGTTTATATAACACTTTTTATCTTATCAGAACACCACAAATTAAAGTTAAACTTCAACAACAACCAAAACACCAATAAACCTATGTATTCATAGAAATTGAACAATTGAGTACTTAATGATCTCTGGGTCAGGGAAGAAATAATGAAATAAGTTAAAAATTTTTTAGAATTTCGTGAAAATAAAGGCACAACATACAGTTATGGAACAAAATCAAAGCAGTGCTAAGAGGAAAGTTCATAGCATTAAATGCCTTGATAAAGAATTTTAAAAGTTCTCATTTCTGCAGTTTATATGTACACTTGAAATCTCTGGAAAAGAAAGGAAGGAGGCATACTAAAGACAAGTAGAAAGCAGGAAATACTCAAAATCAGAGCTGAAAACAATTAGTTATAAACAAAGAAGCATATAAAGAAATCACTGAAACAAAGAGTTGGTTCTTTGAGAAAATCACAAGATAGACAAGACCTTAGCTGAACTAACCAAAAGACAGAGAGATTGTATCAAAAAAAAAAAAAATCAGAAATGAAAAGGGAAGCATAACAACAGACACTGAAGAAATTCAATGAATTATTAGGTGTTACGTCAAAAGCTTGTACTTCATAATATTGGAAAATCTTAATGAAATGGTTGATGTTTCTGACAGATAATACTTATTAAAGTTAAAACAAGATCGGGTAAACTATGTAAATAGCCCTATTGTGGGGAATGATTGCCTGCGCATGGTCGCATGGTCGCAGGAGTGGATTCTTGAATTTTTTGGGCTTAGTTCTAGGTCCTGCATATCTTCCACTCCAGACAGCTCAGGGGGACGCACCTACCTCTCTAGAGAGAGAAGCGTGGGATTTTTGAGTGGTCCCCTTCCACGTGGCGCCTGGTGGGTGGGTGCTGGGCTGTGAGAAGCCACTGGGGCGCCCCCAGTCGGGGAGCGAACTCATTCTGAAGTTCCATGGGGGGCAGGGGCAGGGGCTTTTGTGTTGGGGATCCCCAGGACAGCAGGTGGGCGGGGACCGACTAGTCTCAAGTCCTTGGGCTCTCAGATGCCACTGAGAGGCCGCAGAAGGATCGAGACTTTGGGCATGCAGGCGCGTGACTGCCCCACATGACAAGAGAACCGAGAAAGGGAGAAGAGAAGAAAGAGGCCCCGGATGCCCCAGGGGAAGAGACTCAGTTATTATACTCTCTTGGCATAGTCATGGCTCCACTAGCTTGCTTGAAGAGGTGGGTCTTTGCAGTGGAACACCATGGCAGGACCCAAAAGACACATGAGGGAGTCCATGGTTCCATAAGCTTTATTTTCATAGAGTATGGTAGTTGAATCTGGATGGACCCCCACTTATGTCAGGGCAGACCTGACTTAAATAGGGAGGGTTGGGGGAGAAGGGACTGGGAAAGAATAGGTAATTGGCTACTCCCTATGGCCTTTAGGTATCTCATTTATATGGAAATCTCTCTAGGGCCTGAGGCCTGTAGTCATGCCCTCTACCTGTGGAGGGGCTGGTAGGACCATTGCCCTAGATGACTGAACAGTGCAGATCAAATGGAGGTCTATGCCACGTGTCAGGAGCCTGGATTCTGGGAGCATGGCAGAATAGATGCCCATCCCTCACAGGAATGGACACCTGTTGGGTCTCCAGGCTAATTCCAAAATCCAAGCCATCCTATCACAGTCCCACACCCTATCACTCCTAAAAAAAAGTAGAAGCAGTTATCAAAGGTCTCCAAACAAAAAAAGCCCAGGGTCAAATAAGTTTAGTGCAGATTTTCTACCCGATTTTCAAATATAAGCTAATACCAATGCTCCTCAAACTATTCCACATAATAGAAACAGAAGGAAAACGTCCAAACTCATTCTATGGAGCCACAGTGATCCTAACACTTAAACCACACAGAGACTCAATAATGAAAGAGAACTTCAGACCAATTTCTCTTATGAACATTAATGCCAGAATACTTGCAAACTGAATCCAGAAATACATTTAAAAACATCATCTGTCATGATCAAGGAGGATTCGGCCCAGGGATGCAGAGATGGCTCAATATATGAAAATCCAGTGTAGGGGAATGCCAGGGCTGGAAGGCAGGAGTGGGTAGGGGAGCACGTTCATAGAGGCAGGGGGAGGGGGATGAGATATAAGGTTTCTGGAGGGGAGACCTGGAAAGAGGATAATATTTGAAATGTAAATAAGGAAAATATCTAATAAAAAGAAACTGGAATAAAAACTCACATGTTCATCTCATTAGATGCTGAAAAAGCCTTTAATAAAATCCAACACCCCCTCCTGTTAAAAAGATAAAGGGATGAGAGATACAAGGCACATAACATCATCAACACAATACATAGCAAAACAATATGTAATATCAATCTAATTGGAGAGAAATGTAAAGCAGTTCCACTAAAATCAGGGACAAGTCAAGGCTGCCAACTCTGGCCCTATCTGTTCAATGTAGTTCTTTAAGTTTTAGCCAGATCATTGAGACAACTGAAGGAGATCAAGAGAAAAAAATGGGAAATAAGAAGTGAAATTATCATTGTTTGCAGATGATATGAAAGTATATATAAGGGACCCTAAAAATTGACCAGAGATGTTCTACAGTTGAAAAAAAAAAACCCTGCACCAAAGTGACTAGATACAGAATTAACTCAAAGAGAACAGTGTCCTTCCTTTATTCAAGTAATGAATGGGCAGAGTAAGGAATTAAGGAAACTACAGCATTTACAACAGCCAGGAATAATATAAAGTATCTTGGCTTAGTGTAACTAACCAAACAAATGAAAGACTTATATGAGAAGAATGTCAAGTTACTGAAGAAAGAAATTGAAGAAGATATAATACACCCAGCAAACCTCTCAAACAACATGGAAAAAAACAAAATATTCTAGGACAAAACCAAATGCAAATAATATCTATCTACCAATACAGCCCTACAGAGTATGTTAGAAGGAAAACTTCAACACAAGGAGGGTACCTACACCAAAGAAAAACAGGATACTAATCAACTCACAACAATGTCAAAAGAAGAGAATCATATGCACATAATGCAAACTAAAACAAGAAACAAAAAATGAAATAAAAATCATAATTCTTTAATTTCTCTCAATATTAATGGAATCAATTCCCCAATAACACATAAAATAACAGACTGGATATGCAAATAGTTTCTCTCATTTTGCTGCATACAAGAAACATACTTCAGTAACTAAGACAGACACACCTCAGAGTAAAAGGCTGAAAAAAAGCCTTTGAAGCAAATGGTCCCAAGAAACAAGCTGGAGTTGTCATCTTTATATCCAATAATATGGCCTTTCAACAAAAAATTATCAAGGGAGATAGGGAAGGACACTTGACATTCATCAAAGGAAAAGTCCACCAAGAGAAAGTCTCAATTCTGAACATCTATTTCCCAAAGGGAAGAGCACTTAGATTCTTAAAAGAAACATTACTAAAGCTCAAACACACATTGAACCCCACACAATTATAGTGAGGGACTTCAACACTCCACTCTCACCAATAGTCAGGACATTAAACCAGAACCAAACGGATTTAAGAGATATATATGGAGCATTTCATCCTAACAAAACAATATAACTTCTTTTTAGCACCTCATGGTACCGTCTCCAAAATTAACCATATAATCTGACACAAAACTAGCCTCAACAGATACAAGAAGATTAAAATAATCCCATGTTTCCTATAAGATCACCATGGCCTAATGCTGGTCTTCAATAACAACAAAAACAACAGAAAGCTCACATTTACATGGTAACTGAACAACTCTTTACTCAGTGATAACTTGGTCAGGGAAGAAATAAAGAAAGAGATTAAAAACTTTTTAAAATTTAATAAAAATGAAGCCACAACACACCCAAACATATTGAACACAAAGAAAGCAGCAATAAGTGGAAAATTCAAGCATTAAGTGACCTGGTAAATACATCAGAAACATCCTACACTAGCAACTTAACACCTGAAAGCTCTAGAACAAAAAAGAAGCAAACACACCCAAGGGAGTAGATGACAGGAAATAGTCAAACTCAGGGATGAAATCAACCAAATAGAAACAAAGAGTTTCATTTCAGTTGATTCTGTGCACAGAGCAGACTCGGGGTGCTTTCTCCCCACTCATTCCTACCACACCCAGAGGAAGGTGTACTCCCAGTTACTCTGACACATCCAGGATCACAGGTGAGGCCACAACATCTGTCCCAACACCCAGCATAACTGGGACTCCTGGGATCCAGGGATATAGGAATCCCCACTCAGCCAGAGGCACAGGTTTCTTTTAGTTTGAACCTGTGCCTTAAGTGGACCCAGGGCAATGTCTTCCAACCCATTCCTACAACACCTAGAGGAAGCTCAACTCCCAGATGGTCTGACACACCCAGAATCACTGGAGCTCTGACACTCAAGAACACAATTTAGGCCACAACATCTGTCCCAATACTCAGCATAATTGCAACCCCCACAGTAATCATGGAAGGAAGGACACCCCCCCAACCCCCACACAGCCAGAGGCATACATTACTTCTGGCTTACACCTGTGCCTGGAGCAGCTCCAGGGCTCTGACTCCGCAAGTACTCTTGCCACACCTAGAGAAAGCTTGACTCCCAGGAGCTCTAACAGAACAGGATCTCTGAAGCTTGGATACACCAGAATAACAGGATCCCAGAGGCAGCTTGTCGCCCAGGAGCTCTACCATATCCAGGATCTCAGGATCACAAGATCTAATAAACACAGGATCAAAGAGACAGCTGGACTCCCAGAAGTTCTGACACAACCAGGGTCAGAGGAGGTACAGGCTCCAGTCAGAGAAACAAGAACAACCAAATGGGATGAGGCAAGCACCAAAAACCAATGATACTTAACATCAGAACTCAGTTCTCCCACCACACCAAGCCCTGGGTAACCCAACACACCTGAAAATCAAGATTCAGATCTAAAATCCCATCTTATGAATATGATAGAGGACTTTAAGAAGGACATAAATAACTCCCTTAGGGAAATACAGGACACAGATATACAAGTAAAAGCCCTTAAAGAGGAAACACATAAATCTCTTAAAGAAGTACAGGAAAACACAATCAAAGAAGTAAAGTAATTTAAGTCAGGCCCTCCCTGGCCTAAACCGGGCGGGGGGGGGGTTTCACATCTAGACCATCTATCACACACCATGGCAATAAAGCTCTTGGAACCCCCTTGGACTTTCTCGGGTTATTAGGGCCTGCCATTGTGGAAAGCCTCCCCGTGTTTCTGCCATGGGACCTGCATCTGGTGACCAATGTGGGCTCGAACAGTGACATGATTGCGGAAACTGCCACCTCTTCAAGCAAGCTAGCCGGGCCACCGAGTCTGCTAAGCAAGCACAGTAGAGTACAGTAACCAAGTCTCTCCTGCAAGGCACTGCTGGGGCCTCTTTCTTCTCTCCCCCTACCCATTTCTCTCGGCTGTGGGGTGGCCAGTTGCATGCCCACACACCTCCAGTCTCGGTCCTTCTGAGGCTTCTCAGCGGCATCTGAGAGCCCAAGGGCTTGAGACCAGTCAGTCCCCGTCCACCTCCTGGCCTGGGGATTCCCAATCCAAGAGCTATGTGCCCCCTTGGAACTTCAAACTGAGTGAGAACTACCCCCGCTGGGTGGGGCCCATAGTGCCCAGTGCTGTACTTGGAGTCCAGTCTCCTTGGAGCTGTGGGAATTACAACAGCCCAACAAGATTCAAGAACTCACGCCTGGGCCCATGCATGAGCTCATCATTCCCCGCAGACATCCTTGTGAATACTGGGGACAGAGAGGAGGTATGGGATGTTGAACAGTTGGAAGGTATACTGGGAGGGAAATAAAGTCTGTAGTTTCAAATAAATAAATAAATAATAAATAAATAAATAAATAAATAAATAGATAAGGTACTCTTTTTACCACTTTTAATTCTGTTGAGCTATTTGCCACTGGATTATCTTTTAAAAATTAGTAAAGTGATTGAAGTAAACTTTTTTTTTTAAAATTTACACTTTGGTTACCTACATAAATTTTGTCTCTGTTTTCTTAAAATGTCCCTTTACTTAGGCACACTCTGTAGGGCACATGGACTGTGACAACAGAGAAAAGTACATGGGACTGGTGAGGTGGAACATGTTCAAACCCCAGAAATCTCAGCGATTTGAGACCAGGATTAGAGCTAACTCCTTCCCTGTTTTTCATGCCTGTTTTGGGAAACTTAATCTCAACCTCCAAGTAGGTAATAAAGAACAGTCAGTTACATGCCCAGCACCTGTACCATGTCGCCATGTTTGAGGCATCTATAGCTTTAGCCTTCAGCCAATGACCTTCCCTCCCTGCGTATCCTCACACCTTTTGCCAAAAAAAAAAAAAAACATGTAATCTTTGGTTCACCATAAATAAAATGTATACATTCAAACTTACTCCAGTAAAGTGATATGAACAATCTAAGATGATCTCCTTAAAGATCTTCAAAGAAGATGTTCACCTAAAGGAGTCTTAACAGTAATATTTTTGAAGATGGTGCCCCCACCAAAGAACTTGCTCTCAACTGAAGCAGGATTTTTCTCATTCTGGAATCTGGTTCCCTCTTGCAGTGAGGCAAGCAGAGGGGTCCTTTGATGTCTTGAAGGGAAATGCGGACTTCAGACTTCTATTCCAGACTTTTCCCTAACTTCTCTGGGCTGGTGTACCGGTGGCTCATACACATACCCAGAAGCAACCTGGAACCACAGCATCTATTGCTCTGATGCTCTGGAAGAAAACACAGAAGGTGGAACCCACCCTGAACCACTCTTCATTGTTTTCTCTAGCTGGTGGGTATATCCAGACTATGCTGGAGGAGAGGCAGAACTTGTTGCCACAACTCTAAATGTTTGTTTTTAGCAACTACGTTCTAATGCTTAAATTTTGTTTTAACTTGTCAATAATTTGTTCCTTTAGGAAAATGATAATTTAGATGTAATTTATAATGATAAATTATTTATATTCTGTACTTTGTAATGGTACTGAAAGTAGGTCTTAGGAAAACAAAGAAATGTTTGAAAATGTACAGTAGATTAAATGAGAAAACAATATAGTATTCTTCTTCTATTTCTGCTCAGCAAATAAGTGATTGCCTCGCTGTAGAATATGGAGTGAAAATCCATACAAAACTATCTGGTGAACAAAGAAGGCTAATAGGAGGCCAAAGATAATGATAGCTAAGTGTAATACCCAAAGATTATAAAATGTAATGAAAATGTCCTACTAAAAGCCTGTATATCACAAATTTAAAAGGGGACATGGAAAGTAATGACTTTGTATTTAAGAGTACTACCTATTTTCCAGAAGACTGGAGTTTAGTTTCCATTACACAATTGTTTATATGTCTAGTCCTAAGGGACATGAAGCTTTTTGTTTGTTTGTTTATTTGTTTGTTTTCTACAGTCACAGACTCTCTTCATACACTCATATGAACCAAAAGATACATAAAAGTTTTAAATGAAAGAAAATAAAATGAAGCATTCAAAACACACATACAAGAATATTCTTTGACATGCTATAACTATTGGAAAGAAAGGTGATTTCCTTAGAGAAAATTAAAACTTTTCAGTTGATGTTTGTTTCATACAGGGTACAGGCTACTCCTGAAAAATGTATGTGTGGAGCCCAATGACTACACTACCAGGACTCCAGGAAGGAAACTCACGGAGGGCAACCGCTGCAATCGCAAGAGGATTTAATTAATTAGGCCAATGCATTGTGGCTGTTTGCTCATACAGGAGAAGAAGCAGCCCAGAATACACTCAGTCAGAAGCATATATACAGTTTGAACAGGGCAGATGTTTTTGATGATAAACTGGTCGGTTAGCATTGATGGTCTGTGGGGGACCCTCTAACAGATATGTCTGATAACCCAAGGTTTTTGTTGGAACCATGTGTCTTCACCCTTTTTGGAAAGGGAGGGTGTTGGTAACAGGCTCTGAACCCAGTGACATCACATCTAGGTGACCCCCACATCATTGCCAAGGCAACCACCATACATTCCCAGAATCCACCTGGCTACCTCCCACCTTCACCTGGGAGAGGCTATGTCACCACCCATATAAAACAGGCAGAACCCCCTGATCTCTCTCTCTTCTTCCTCACTTCTTCCTCTCTTCTTCCATCTTCTTCCTCTTCTCCCTGCTCCCCCCTCCCCCATCTTTGCCCTATCTCCTGAATAAACGCCACTTGTAACCATTTTGGTCTGGTGTAGCCTGTTCTAAGCCACACGTGGATGTATTATTTCATTGGTGCATTGGCAGAGAAATGACTTTGGGACCTTGACCTGTGCAATCTGTGGAGTCTCTGGCAGCCACAGCCGCTGGCTGCTGTGACTGTGCAGGAGCCACCACCACTGCCACCGCCACCACCATCGCCAACACTGCTAAACCATGTGGACTGTATCCACCACTACCTGCCGTCACTGACCATGTGGGTTTCCGCTGCTGCCGCAGACCAACTCCACCCACTGATGCTAGGCTCACAGAACTTACATGAGCTGTGCCACTGTGGCTCCCCATGTGGTGCTCTGCCATGTAGGATAGGAAGCCAGACAGGACCACACAGATCTCATGGTTCCACCTTTCCTGATACGAGACTGCAGAAAACACCCACAAACACACACTGGCATATTGACTGGTAAGGAGCTTCCAATTGGTGGGAGGAACCCTAAATGCCCAAATAGCTCCTGACCAGCCTCTCCTGGGCTGAGGGGTTCATGTTTCAATGCCCCAGTCCATATGATTGGCCTCCTGGCTAACCTACGACTTAGGACTTAGGCCGTTGGGTGACTTTCCTCCTCGAAAGAAGTACATAAACCCTACACCAAGCTCTTGCAGCAGCTGGAAAATTCCTGGTACCAGGTTGAGCTGCTTTTTGGTGATCTCTGGGAGTTCACCACAGCCAGGGCCCCTAGATATTCTCGTGATGACCTGATATCTAGGCTAACTGCCTGATCTGTTACCGACTTTTCTCGCAGGACACCAATACAAACAGTTCAGTAACAGCCTCCCATCACCCAATGGGTGCTAAATTGTCTTCGACTGTACCCCCCAGACACCCCACTGGTTTGTCTCCTAAAACCCTCAAATTTCTAAAATTAATGCCTGATTTGAGGCCTTGCAAACTGATACACATCTGCAATAAGGTCTGGATTCAGTACCCTCTAGAAAAAGGTTCAAAATGACCACCTAATGGCATGCTAGACCCACTCATTTTAAAGGATCTTCATACATACTTCCTCTAGGGATTCTCCTCTACACCAGCATCTGTTCTTCCTCTAAGGGAAGTGGCTGAAGTTGACAGTCTGGTCAGAGTACATGTCCCTATCTCACTGAGTGAACTTTCTCAAATAGAGAGTAGACTGAGTTCCTATACCTCTAACTCCTCTGCTTTTATTAAAAAATTCCAGTGTATCACTCAATCTTATAGTTTGAGTTTCCATGATGTACATATGATTTTCACTAACAATTTACTTCCTGATGAACACAGGTGAGTTTGGGGACATATCTAATTGGCTCTGAGACAGTTTCTGACCGGGATCCTCAATGGAATTATCCTCAGGTGGTATTAGCTAGAGATAGTTACCTGGTGATAGCCAAATATGCTCCTCCCCACAGTTACCTGGCAACAGCCAGATAGGCCTGCCCACTATAAAAGGGGCTGCTTGCCCCTCCTCTCTCTCTTGTTCCTCTCTTACTCCAATCCCTGCCTGCAGGTTCTCTGTCCCCTCTCTTCTCCCCTCTTCCCTTCCCCCTCTCTCCACATGGTCATTGCTGGCATCTACTCTTCTACCTCTCTCGCTCACTCTCCCTCTTAATAAACTCTTCCTCGTGGAACTGTCTGATCTGCTGTGATCTGTCCAAACTGCGCGCATGAAAATCTTTTCAGAAGGAATGAAAAAAGAATACACACACACAAAGCTGGGGTAAACTGGTCTGTGTACTCTGAAAGAGTGGCATGAATTACCACAACAGTGCAGAACCCCAGTGTGTTTACTAGGCACAGTACGGTAGAGAGGAGATAGCTAGCCTTGGAAAAAGATCTCTATAGGCAAGCAAAACAGTATGCTGTAAACATACAGGGGGAGGAAGATATAGTTGCTAGTTTGTACACACATGGCCACTTGTTTTTAAACACCAGAAGAAGGCTTTGCAAGTTCTAAACTTGACCCCTATGGGAAAGGTTTTCCCAACTTCCTGTGACTCTGAAACATTTGTCTTTAACAAAGCCCCACCACTACCACAATCAACAAAATACTTGCCCTCAGGTCTTCCTCCAAACTCTTAGACATCAATGCAAGACTTCCACTGCTCCCCTGGCATTTACTTGTTTTCAAATGTCTGGTAGAACTAGCTCTGAGAGAATTTTTTTCCAGGACGCACATAAATCTGCTTTTCAGAGTAAAATTTCAGGAATTCTGAAACTCCTGATATTATCATCACTCTCTGAGAAAAATCTATTGTTCGCATATATTTGCTGATTTATTGAGATACATCTTTCCTTTACAGATCAAAAGCTCTTAGAAATCCTTCATCAGAAAGACCTATTTAGTTTATTTTGATCCTTTTATCCTCAGTCAATTAAAATAAATGAAATGGAAAGCATTGAGACATGAGTATAACTCTAAGATCTCACAATAGATGTATGGAGTAATCCTAGTGGAGGGTGGAAGATATAAGATGACTGAATAGAGAATACCCACAGGCAATTACAGACTCGAAGGAAAACGAGAGATGTGAGTGCAGTCTTAGAATTGCTCAACAGATAATACTTGTAAGTAATCAGCTACAAAGACAGAGAATTGTGCTAAATACTAATAAAAGAGTCTTTTAAATAAAGTCAGTTCTTGCACTGCCTGCTTGCCCTTCATTATTGAATAAAGTGGAATATATTCAGAAGATGATAAAGATTACAAGGTACTGTATCTGCCGCTACCTGCTGTTGTAAGAATGTAATTTCAGATCTCAGCTTAAATGTAAGAATTTCTGGTCTCAAGAATTTCAGGTTTCAGTAAACTCAAGAAGTAACTGCTCCAGGATACATCCTGGGAAAGCACACATTCCAGAGGAAAAGACCAAGATAAGGGATAATCAGAAAGCTTGGCCCATACCACAGTAAACCTGGGTAAACAGAAGCCACTTAAAGAATTCCCCCGGGGTTATAAAGATAAAGGTGTAAATTCGAGTTATTTAGGAACTGAGCCTGGGAACAGGAACTAGGCTTGGGAAACGGCTGTTTAAAATCTTTTTTAAACATTGTCCAAGAAGCAATTAACTGTCTTTATGAACTAAGTATATAAACCACCTTTTATTCCAATTTGGGGTGCCCTCTTGTCTGCAAGTGGAGGGGCCCTGGTACACTAGCCACTATCAGTTCTTCAATAAATCTCATGCAAATTGCAGTGAGTCCTGTCTGTGAGTCCTGTCCGTGAGTATCTCTGTGGGAGCACATCCTGTGGGTTTGTATCTTCATCATCCAACATTGTCACTGACCATGTGGATTTCCACCCTGCAGCAGACCAACTCCACCAGCCGCTGCGAGGCTCACATGTGTCCTGGACAACCTCTTGGAGTTTCTTAAAGTTTACTGGCTTTAAGGCTGCCTTTCATAGGCCTGCCAAAACACATGTTATAAATCTATCTCGCTTCCTGTCCTGGCTGCCAACGGAGAGCAGCAGCTATGGCCCTGCGTTACCCTATGGCCATGGGCCTCAACAAGGGCCACAAAGTGATGAAGAACGTCAGCAAGCCAAGACACAGCCAGTGCCACGGGCGCCTCACCAAGCACACCAAGTTCATGCAGGACATGATCCGGGAGATCTGCGGCTTCGTGCCCTACGAGCGCTGCGCCATGGAGTTGCTCAAAGTGTCCAAGGACAAGCCTGCACTCAAGTTCATCAAGAAGAGGGTGGGCACTCACATCCACGCCAAGAGAAAGCGGGAGGTGCTGAGCAACGTGTTGGCAGCCATGAGGAAGGCGGCGGCCAAGAAGGATTGATGACCCCCTCCCCCAATAAAAGATCATCATTCCTATAAAAAAAAATCTATGGAAGTGGAGTTTAGGCAGAATACTAAAACCTTCAGGTTTTGAGGATCAAAAAGTGCTGTATATGGTACAAAATGTTGGCAGAAATATGTTTTTTGAGTTACACATGCAAGTGCAGGCCAGTAACCGGAGCAGTCTGTAGGCTAGTGTTCAGAGATTAAGGAGTACAAGGAAATTTGAGTCCCCACTTAACAGAGTGCTCTTTCTTGCTGCCTTGGCTGTTTTAAGGTGTTTTAGCTAAATGTTATGAGTGTGTGCTTTGTGTGTGTGTGAGTGTGTGTGTGTGTGTGTGTTTGAGGACTTGTGGAATCATATCTTGGAAATTGTTTCATTTCTTTTTTTTTTCATTGTCCTTTTCTCAGTGTTCAGCTGTTGTGAAATTCACTTAAATGCCACATGATTCCATCATAATTCAAAGACCAGATCAATGAACATGACCAAAAATATAATTGTAATTATACTGTTTTATCAGGGACACACAACAAACTCTTGATATTAACTATAATAAACCTGATAAAAAATTGCATAGAATATTTAAAGAATGTAACCACAGAGCAGGATAGGCTGAAGCATTTTTTAATCACATTTTGACATAAGGGATTATGCAAGGGACTTTTTACCAATGAGGTTAGAAGTAGATTCCTGGGTCAGGGAACATGAACTTAGTTTAACTCTGGCAACAAGATGGAAACATTGTTTTTGAGATGTCTGGACAAAGACAACTGCTTCCTTATAACAGAATTTGTTTACCTATTGGAAGTCCCCAGTGTCCCCTGGACTTAAAATTTAGTTTCTCCTTATGATTAAATGGAATCTGAAAATGAAATGGTAGTATTCAGAATAAATTCCCATTTCTTTTGCTTATTTCCAACAGTAATAATTTGCTTAAATTTCATAATTCTCCTTAATAAAATCTATGAAACCATCAAAACTAAAAAAAAAATTTAGTTTTTAGTTTTGAAATAGCAGGGTTTTATTGTTTTTGTTGACAGGTAGATATTATAATTTTTCTCATATTTGATGGCTCAGGAGTTAAGACATTATTATGCTTTCCTGGAAGATTAGAATTCATTTCAGTCACCTGTATTGTACCATTCATAATTGTCTGTAAGCCAAGTCTCAGGACTGAAAGGTCTCTTTTGACATCAACTGGCATATGAACTTACCTGCAGAAATAAATACACACACACACACACACACACACACATACGCACGCACACACGCACACACACAACTGAAGATAATGATGAATCTTAAGGATAACTGATTGTGATGAAGATGCCTCTCCTTGTCTCAGGAGAAGCATATGTGTGTGTGTGTGTGTGTGTGTGTATGTGTGTATAACATTCAATTCATATAACTTTTTTAGTGAAAAAATCATTATACCTATGAAACACTGTACATATAAAGCATTTTTTAAACTAAAAGTGGTACAGATATAGTTAGCAATTTTGAAAATGTATTTCCCTTAAAAGAAACTCAGGTGTACTAATTATTTAATAAATCACAGTTGTGTCAAATATATCAAGTTACCAGAAAATAGAAAATAAAACAAAATCAAATTTTTCCTCTGCCACTTTTGCTTTTCATGTACTTTTCTTAAGGCCTGCAGTTTAATTTATTCACTTGTTTGGAATTTCTTAAATAAAAACGTTCTTAGCAGAATTAGATTCTTGTTTTAAAAAGAAGGGAAGTACACTGATAACTTGAAGTGTTCTTCAAAAATGGCTTTTGGGATGCTGTTTCTTATCTTCTGACATGCCTGGGTGTCCAACGACTACCATGATTGTATAAATCTTTTCCACAATAATATTTTAAAATCACATTTTGTATCAGTTTTATCTAAATATTCTGATTTAGGTTTTGGGACTCTGCAGAAATTTTTTTCCAGTAACTGATGTTTTCTAGTCATCTGCAAATATTTGTCTCCTAAACAGTTTCAACTTGACTTTAAATTTCCTAAGACTCATTATTTCTTCTGAATGCTGATTGATTAGTATCTACTACAATATTTTATTTCTCTGACGTATAAGTATTATTGTTTCACATTAATGATTAAAAACAGTGTTTGTCCTTTAATAAATTGCTTACATAATAATATGATATTTTTATGTTTTGAATATGTTTTCATTTTCAGAATGAAGCTTTTATTCCAAACACTGTGTATTTTCTTTTCTAATTATACTTGCTTTTCTTCATGCATATAGTGCATATATTCATGCATATAATCAAACTCACCTCTTATCCATCTTACTCTTGTCAATTTCCCTTTATCCCCAGAAGTTAACCCATCAATGCCATATGTTTGATTTTGTTATCTACTAAATTTAATTACAATTAGACACATACATATTGAAGTCTGTATTTTTCTGTTAAAAAATAAATAAGAAACTCTGTGGTGAGATATTCATGCCTAATATGACACATTCTGTGTGTGTGTGTGTGTGTGTGTGTGTGCATATGTGCAATAGAAAATAAGCCACATGTACAAACAGATCTTGTAAATATTAGATATTTATGTGATTAATTGCATGTAGTGATATTTCTTCACAACACAATAACTAGAAATAAATAAATAACTATTTATTTATGTTTTTATTTCTTACTGGTTAATATGTGCATTTTGTAGTTATACAAACTAAATTACTATGTACAAATGATCTTTCTTGCTAACAATTTTGATGATTCAAATTTAAATTATATTATAATTTATATTATATTAATATATTATACTTACATAATTTATATTTATGTAAGTAATACTGTATCCAACTAATCGTAAAATACATATATTAAAGTAGACAAAATACAAGTAGGAAACCCTGTTCTACCCCATTTGCCTTCCTTCCCTTCTCCTCCTCCTTCTCTCCCTTCCATTAGATTACATCAAACTTGTTTGATTTAAAATACATTTGTCAACACAACAGAGGAAGCACAGAGCCACTAAAATTTACTGATGGCTTCTTTCTCTCATCTTCACTTCATTACGTGCCTGTTTGCTCACTCATTAGGTGATTGTTCCATACAAGAATTTCCCTGTAGTACAGAACCAACCTGCCTCCATCTTATAATAAAGACAAAGTAAGTTTATTTCTGTCTGTGATTAAACTTTTATTTTGAAAAATTTGCACTATTCCCTCCTCTAACCTTAACTACACATAATTCTGTACCACACGTTTTAATAATGCAATCATGTATTTGTTTCAAAAAAGTTCCTTATATCCTCCTTGCAGCCCTACGTTTGTTTCAAAAGGCTGCATCACCACCTATGACTACCTTGTAATGCCTATCTTGCATTCACATCTTTGTTTCAAGAGATCATTAGGACTAATTTGTTTTCCTAGACTTATAATCCCAATATTTTGGCTCACAACCCCCCCATTTGGAAATCCTCTCCCCTGGTTTTTCTCACATCCAGTGCTGACTTCTAACACCCAGCTTTGGAGAAGGAGAAACCTGGTGTACATGAATAAAAAAGCTTACTTTAATTAACTTGACTTTAAGTAATTTGAGTCCATGGTTTTTCACCTGCCATGTTTGGGATTAAGTGTTGGCTCTGTTAAATTGTTTGACAGAATCTTTTCAATTGTGTCTCATGGTGTTTAGCATTTTTGCTTTGTTTTATTTTTATGTTTAGGGGTCTACTATTTGTAGCATTTTCTGCAGGATTAGGAAAAATATAATATAATATTTTCTGCAGGATTAATAAAAATATATTATTAAAAATATTATATATATTAAAAAATATTATATTAAAAAAATATAATATTTTCTGCAGGATTAGGAAAAATATAAAAAGACTGATGTTCTTGCCGCGGAGTATTTATAATTTAGCAAGAGAAGCAGAATTCACTCACATAAGAGCAAGCAGAAAAACCTAGGGGTTCAATAATTCTCTTTTATCTTAAGCATTCTGAAGATTCTCATACTTCAGAAAGAGTTATAAAGGTGAAAATTACTGTGATGTGTAATTATAAGATGTATAGATTTAACTGTGAGTACAAATCTCTACACATTGTGACATTTTGCAAAGAGGCAATTTAAGGAAAATACTTAAAATTTTATCCTCAATCACCACATTAGCACTGTACTCTATTTGTTTTCTTTCTTTCTTTCTTTCTTTCTTTCTTTCTTTCTTTCTTTCTTTCTTCCTTCCTTCCTTCCTTCCTTCCTTCCTTTCTTTCTTTCTTTCTTTCTTTCTTTCCTTCCTTCTTTCCTTCCTTCCTTCCATCCATCCTTCCTTCCTTCCTTCCTTCCTTCCTTCTTTCTCTTCCTTCCTTCCTTCCATCCTTCCTTCCTTCCTTCCTTCCTTCCTTCCTTCCTTCCTTCCTTCCTTCCTTCCTCTCTCTCTCTCTCTCTCTTTCTTTCTTCCTCTCTTTCTTTCTTTTGTTTTTGTAGATCTATACACTGAGAATTTAGTGACAAGGAGTGGCAGTTACTCTCACTTATAGTTGCTTTTCGCGGCAAATACTTTAGTTAAACATTTATGTTGAGAATTTGAATTAAATTTTACTCTCCACTCACTGGAATGGCCATGTGCAAAGTAAAACAATTAATTCCCTCCCACATCTTTGCATGTATACTTTTAAAGTCACATTCAAACTGATAAATAAACATTCAGGAATATAGACAATAAAGCGGCTAGAGTGTTGAACAGTAGAAACATAATTATCCTCCAGTCTCAAACTTTGCGAAAAACAAAATAGAAAATATAAGTGCACATTATTTACTAAATTTAAACTGAAGTTTCTTTAATGCACCATAAGAGTTTTAGAAATTTTAATTTATGACATTTTGATCTATTCAGAGATTACATATTTTACACCTGTGACTTTTTTTTGTAATATAATTTCATGGATTTGGTACAAAGACAGAACCATATTGAAGAATGATGGTACTAACTTAAATTCCTTATTTTCCTGAAAATTAAAACTAGTTCCAGTTGTCAGTTACCCAGGGTGCACATATTTATCTTTTTTTCTTTTATCACTCTTTTGTAATACCTCAGATTTATGATTCAGTTCTTACTCTTATGTTTTTCTTATGAAAATTCTTCCATTTACTTCAGAAGACTGGGTGTTAGGAAACATTTGTAAGGTAGAATGAGTAATTTAACAAAAAAAATGAAAGATAATGCTGAACAGTTATTTTCCTTAAAAGTTGCAAGGTTAAGCTTAGTGTCTTTATTCATATTCAAAAGATGGTGACTTTTTGAAGTGTTATGAAATGACAAATGATTTAGTGACCTTTAACTTGCTTTCAGGAGGAGTGAGGCTGGATAACTAATGTTTCACAGGGTCTTTGTTTGTGACTTATCTAATATCACAAAGAATATCATAAGTCTATATACTTATCCATTTATTCAACAGTGTTTTCTAGTATATAATCAACACACTAGTAATCAGTCATAATATTTTATCAGTGGCAGTAGCTTCTCTGTCTATTGGAGAGATACTGTACTAACTACAATCGTTATCAAAGCAATATTAGACCAGGAGCAAAGCACATAGCTTTCTAAACTCAAAAAAGGATGTTATTACTAGACTATAGCTTTCAAAACCAGTGAGAGGTAAAAAGTTAGATAAACTTTTTATTTGCATTATAATAAAAATTTTTTTCCACATGAAATGTGCCACATTTTCTGTCATGTAATGTACATGAATTAGAGATATTTGGTAAAATATAAAACTAAAGACAGTCTGCCTGTGGCAGTTTGAATAATAGTGTCCCCCAGAGACTCATAGGGATTGTCATTATTCCAGGGCATAACCTTGTTGGAGTAAGTGTGGCCTTCTTGGAGGAAGAGTGTCACTGTTGCCTGCTCATCTGAATATAGAACTCAGAATTCCTTCTTCACCACCATGTCACCTGCAGATTGCCATGCTTCCTACCATGATGAAAATTAGCTAAACCTTTGAACTGTAAGCCAGCCTCAATGAAATGTTTTCCTTTTTAAGAGTTGCCGTACTCATGATATTTTTTTCACAACAATAGAAGACACTGCCTTAACAGTGTATATGATTTTGCTTTGTAAAATGTCAACAAAAGGCATGTTGGATTTGTATAGTCATATATTGAATATTGCAGTCTTCTTTGTCTTCTGCCT
>NW_021604698.1:105629-111217 GCF_004785775.1 Grammomys surdaster
CCCTCTTTCTTTCTTTCTTTCTTTCTTTCTTTCTTTCTTTCTTTCTTTCTTTCTTTCTTTCTTTCTTTTCTTTCCTCTTACTTTCACTTGCAACCCATATTCTCCCTTTCTTCCATTTTTCATGATAGTTGTATCCTTACATTATGAAGCTAACTCTGAAGGTGTCCAAAGTGTGAACATAACTTTGCACTTAGTTTTAAACACACACACACACACACACACACACACACACACACACACACACACACACATTCCTAGCAGCCAACCACAAAGGTTCTAGCCTCATCAGCACCGATTTTCAGGGCAGTCAGATAAATTACTGACAAATGATATTTCATTGTGAATTTTAAAAAGGATAAATGGATAGACCTAGAGCATAATCATCTTAAATGAAATAAATCAGTCTCTGAAAAAGGAATATTAGGTACTTTTATTTTTGTCTGTCAAATCTAAAATATAGGAAAATCCAGGGGTCATAAATATTGATTAACAAAAATGAGAATGAGAGAAGATAAAAATTATTAAATTGATTAAATTATATGGATGTACAAAAGGTAAAATAAGTAACAATATTTTGCATAATTACTTTTCATTATATGTCATTATACTTAAAATTTCAATGTTGCAGTCACAGTCTTATTTTAAGTTCTATTTCTCTATTTTAAATACTTATAAAATTATTAAGACAATCTTCTGAACTCTCCTGAAACTACACAAATAAAAATATTCTTCCCCCATAATTAGACATCCAAATTCAAAACTCACATAGTTGGGATTGAACATAAGACGCCTTCTCTAACTAAACAGAGAAGGGGGAGATGCCAGAAGCCAGGACCCTCGCCCTTACCCTTACCCCCTACCTTTCCCCACCTGCACAATGTCCTCTGAAGCTTGGCAACTGCAAGATCCTGCTTAGCAACTGCAGATAGACTCAAAGCAGAGTACCATGTCTTCTTAAGAATAGCAGGGAGACCATAACTCAAGCAGTGTACCATATCTTCTGAAGAACTGCAGGTAGATCATAATTCAAGGCAGTGTACCATGTAGACCATGACATGTTTCAAGGCACAGGCCAAGAAGATTTTGTACTTTTCCACCACCTGGACCCTCTTACCCCCTCCTCTTGTAAAACATGCTATAAAAAAAAGCATTTCATGTTCAAAAAAAAAATAAAAAAAATAAAAAAATAAACAAAAAAAAACATAAAAAAAAGAACTTCTTAAATAAAATTGTCATATAACTCATAAAAAATATTCTTCATAATTCTCTTTTCTTTATGAAGTGACTGGTACAAGTTATAGAATAACATTTTATTTCTAGGACAAAATGAAATGTAGATTGACTTTGTATATAGTATGCAGTTTCTCCAATTTCATTGTTTTCATTTCTTTCTTTCTTCATCTTTTGTGGGGGTTATGTTCATATAAGTGTCTCTATGTGTGTGTGTGTGTGTGTGTGTGTGTGTGTGAGAGAGAGAGAGAGAGAGAGAGAGAGAGAGAGAGAGAGAGAGAGAGAGATAGATACACTAATGATATGAAATATATGTAGAACTGACTGAATCAGAACTGGTGTCTTCTACTTATACAGATTGATATGAGCACTGTCCAACGTAAAATTTTTTGTTCAGCTTTATATTTTTAAATCATCCCTAAGTCATATTTTTGTTATTTGTGAATTACATAATATATAATGTGTTTTAATTGAATCTATCACCACTCCCTCTACTCCAATATTGCTTTTTATCTTAATGTTTCTGACACAAGTAAGCTATCTCAAAATGCTACTTTGTAATTCCCTAATGTCTAAATAAGTTGAACATTTTTCAAAAGCTAACTCTTAGCCATTCCCCTTTTTATTTTTAATAATGTCTATGTCTATTTCTATGACATGTGTTTTAAGTGGGTTTCTTTTAAGTGGGTGTTCAGATTTGGAGTTCTTCATATGTTCTAAGCACTAACAACTGTCAAATATGTAGCTGTTTAAGAGATTGGATTAGATTGGATACATTTTTTCACTATCTTCATTACAAAATTATTTCCTCTTTATTAATTTGGGACATGAGTTGTACAAGTTTATGTAGGCATAGAGGGATAATTGTAGACATGATACTATAATATTTGATAAAACTGAAAATGTGTCATGCTATTTTTATGTAGGAAGATGCACAAACAAAAATCCAAAACAACTACTCTTTTGGGTTTAAGTAGTCCTTTTTATGACATTCAAAGCTTGTTATTTTAACAGTGAATTCTGTTTTCATGAAAAGTAATATTTTCCACTTTCATTTAGGTGATATTTTCCAGAATTCTAGAATTTTGGCAACTTTTAAAAATTATAAATATGACATATAAGTTTAATATCCAAGTAATAATGGGATAATAAAAATATAATAGTATTTGAAATAATAATATTTAGTGAGTAGATTGCAGGCCAGACCATGTGTTAGTTTTAAAACTGTATTAAATTTAGTGCTGTATTATTTTTCTATTGGTGTTAACTTATAACTTCTAATTTTTCAGTTACTCATTTTCACTTTGGGTTTCCTTATAAATCATCCAAGTTTCAGATGATTTGAACAACTTTGTTGCATTCCACTCTCTACATTCTATCTATACAAGTTAGACTCTAGAGAAATAAATAACCCTATTTTAAAATGGGGTACAGAGCTAAACAAAGAATTATCAACTGTGGAATATTGAATGGCTGAGAAACACCTAAATAAACGTTCAACATCCTTACTCATCAGGGAAATGTACATCAAAACAACTCTGAGATTCCACCTCACACCAGTCAGAAAGGCTAAGATCAAAAACTCAGGTGACAGCAGATGCTGGTGGGGATGTGGAGAAAAAGGAGCACTCCTCCATTGCTGGTGGGATTGCAAGCTGGTACAACCATTCTGGAAATTTGTCTGGCGGTTCCTCAGAAAACTGGACATAGTACTACCTGAGGACCCAGCAATATCACTCCTGGGCATATACCCAAATGATGCTCTAACATATAACAAAGACACATGCTCCACTATGTTAGTAGCAGCCTTATTTATAATAGTCAGAAGCTAGAAAAAAACCCACATGTCCCTAAACAGAAGAATGGATACAGAAGATGTGGTACATATACAGAATGGAGTACTACATAGCAATTAAAAACAATGTCTTCATGAAATTCTTAGGCAAATGGATGGAACTAGAAAATATCATCCTGAGTGAGGTAATCCAATCACAAAAGAGCACACATGGTATGTACTCATTAATAAGTGGATACTAACCCAAAAGCTTGCAATGTCTATGATACAACCTACAGAACACACTCTGGCTATCGGTCTTGAGGTTCCCCAGAAAATTGGGCATGGTACTACCTGAGGATCCAGCTATACCATTCCTGGGCATATAAACAGAAGATGCTCCAACATGTAATAAGGACACATGCTCCGCTATGTTCATAGCAGCCACATTTATAATAAACAGAAGCTGGAAACAACCCAGATCTCCCTCTATAGAGGAATGGGTACAGAAAATGTGGTACATTTATACAACAGAGTCCTATTCTTCTATTAAAAACAATGACTTCATGAAATCCACAGGCAAGTGGATGGAACTAGAAAACATCATCCTGAATGAGGTAACATAGTCACAAAAGCACTCACATGGTATGTACTCAGTGATAAGTGGATGTTAGGAGAAAAGATTGGAATATCCATGATAGAACTTACAGACCATATGATGCTCAAAAATAAAAAAAGACCAAAGTGTGGATACTTCAGTCCTACTTAGAAGGAGGAACAAAATAATCATAGGAGGTAGAGGGTGGGAGGTACTTGGGAGGAAGAAAAGAGGGAGAGCAGAAAAAGGGGAGCAGGATCAGGTGTGGAAGGAGATGAGGGAGATGTACAGAGATCCAGGAAAATGGACAGAGGTGTGTAGCAATGGGGGATGGGGAACTGGAGGTAGCCAACAGAAAATACCAGAAGCCAGGAAAGCAAGAGGATTCCAGTATCAAATGGGATTGACATTAGCTGAAATACCCAACAAAGCAGAGAGAGAACCTGTAGAGATCATATACAGAGGTTACGCATGGCCCCAGTTGAGGGATAGGACCACCCATCCTTCTCAAAAATATTAACTCAGAATTGCTCCTGTCTTAAAAAAAAATACAAGGACAAAGAGTGGAGCAGAAACTGAAGGAAAGACCATCTAGAAACTTCCCCACCTGCGGAGCCATCCCATCTGCAGCCACTAAACCCAGACACTACTGCTGATGGCAAGAAGTGCTTGCTGACAGAAGCCTGATATAGCTGTCTCCTGAAAGGCTCTGCCAGAGCCTGACCAATACAGATGTGGATCCTTGCATCCAACTATCAGACTGAGCACTGGGACCCCAATGGAGGAGTTAGAGAAGGACTGAAGAAGCTGAAGGGTTTTGCAACCACATAGGAAGAACAACAATATCAACTGACCAGACCCCTCAGAGCTCCCAGGGACTAAACTAACCAAAGAGTACAGGAGGAGAGACCTATGACTCCAGCTGCATATGTAGTAGAGAATGGCCCTGTCTGGCATCAGTGAGGGGGAGGACCTTGATCCTGTGAAGGCTTGATGTTCCAGTGTAGGGGAATGCTAGGGAGGTGAGGCAGGAGTGGGTGAGTGGGTGGGGGAGCACCTTCATAAAATAAAGGAGAAGGGGTATGGGTAGGGGGTTTGTGGAGGAGAAACCAGGAAAAGGGACAACATTTGAAATAGAAATAAATAAAATAACCAATAAAACATTCAAAAAAGAGAAGAATGTAAGTTTGTAATTTTTTACAAAATATATTTAGGCCTAGTAAGTAGTAGTTCATCTTCTACAAACTATTATTATTCAATGATCTTTAGAAAGATGAAGACTTATAAAGTCATATCCATACAGTTTGTGTTTGTATCTCCTAGACACTATACCTTTATCTCTAATTTTCATTGTCCTAATTCTATCCAGTTCTGGATATATACAGAGACAAGAACATTAGCAACTTCTGAATACATGTGAAGAAATACGATGTTTATTTAAAAAGTTCATTGGTGGTACCAGGATATTAAAGACTGTTCTACATTTGGAAGGTCTTTTCTTTATTTGTTCAAAGTTTATTTTTTTAAATCACATTTTCTCTTTTTCATAGCAGATCTCATGGTAAACTTCATGGCAAATAATATCAACATTTTGAATTTCAAGTAAATTAGATCAATTATCTAGCTATTTACATTTAGATCAATTAATATATTTTGTTTTTGTGACGTCCTAGTAAGTTGAAAAAATAATTATGCTAAGATGTACTGTAATTATAATATATGAACATTGAATTCAAAATTGAACAATAAAATAATTATGAACAGTATCAGAGAAAAAGAATCTAAAGTTGACACATATACCTGTTCTTCAGTTTTAATTATTAGAATTGTGTTTTCCTTCTTTCTTTCTTTTCTTTCTTTCTTTCTTTCTTTCTTTCTTTCTTTCTTTCTTCCTTCCTTCCTTCCTTCCTTCCTTCCTTCCTTCCTTTCTTTCTTTCTTTTCCTTCCTTCCTTCCTTCCTTCCTTCCTTCCTTCCTTCCTTCCTTC
>NW_021604698.1:111227-137760 GCF_004785775.1 Grammomys surdaster
CCTTCCTTCCTTCCTTCCTTCCTTCCTTCCTTCCTTCCTTCCTTCCTGCCTCCTTTTCTTTGTCTTTTTTTCTATATACTTTTTCATTGATTATTTTATTTATTTATGTTTCAAGTTTGGTCCCTCTTCCCAGTCTCCCTTCTGCAACTTCCCCTTCTCATTCCCCCTCCCCTTTGCCTATACGAGGCCCCAACAACCCACCCATTCCAGTCTCACCCCTCTAAGATGCACCTTCCCTGGGGCAAAACGGCTCCAAGGGACCAAGTGCTTCCCCTCGATTGATTTATACATAAGGCAATCCTCTGCCACATATGTAATGGAAGGACTGACCTACCTATGTCTACTCTTTGGTTGGTGGTTTAGTTCCTGGGAGCTCTGAGGGCTCCAATTATTTGATATTGTCATTCTTTCTATGGGTTTACCGCCCCCCTCAGATCCTTCAGTTTTCCCCTATTTCTTTCATTGGAGTCCACAGGCTCATTCCCATGGTTGGCTGGGAGTGTCTACATCTTTCTTAGGTGCTGACAGAGCTTCTCACAGGAAAATCCTACTGATATTTTTTGAGTTAACTTTACATCCAGCCACTTTGCTGATATCAAAGTGATTTGTTTATCATCTGGAGAAATTCTTTGGTAGATTTCCTAGGGATCAATTATGTATAGTATCGTATCATCTGCAAATAGTAATACCTCAAATTCTTCCTTTCCAATGTATATCCTTTTGACTTTCATTTGTTGTCTAATTGCTCTAGCTCGAACATAGAGTACTATATTCAATAAATGCATAGAGAGTGGGTAGCCGTGTCTTCTCCCTGATTTTACTTGGATTCCTTCAAGTTTCTCTCCATTTAATTTGATGATGGCTGTTGGTTTGTTGTATATTGCTTTTATTACATTTAGGCATGTGCCTTGAAATTCTGATCTTTCCAAGACTTAACATGAAAGTGTGTTGTATTTGTCAAAGTTTATTTTCAGCATCTAATGAGATGATCATGTGATCTTTTTCTTTGAGTTTGTTTATACAGTGGATTAAGTGGATGGATTTCCATATACTGGACCATCCCTGCATCCCTGGGATGAAGCCTACTTGATCCTGTTGAGAACCCTGGTGAATGATCATTTTGGTGTGCTCTTGGATTTGGTTCGCCAGAATCTAATTGCGTATTTCTGCATCAATATTCGAAAACAAAGTTGGTCTGAAGTTCTCTTTCATGTTGGGTCTTTGTGTGGTTAAGGAATCAGAGTAGCTGTGGCTCCACAGAATGAATGTGGTAGTGTTCCTTCTGTTTCTATTGTATGAGATATTTTTGAGGAGTATTGCTATTAGCTTTTATCTGAAGGACTGGTAGAATTCTGTCCTAAAGCCATCTGGCCCTGGGCTTATTTTGGTTGGGAGATTTTTAATGACTGCTTCTATGTCCATAGGGGATATGGGATTGTTTAGATAGTTTACTTCCTCTTGATTTAACTTTAGTAGGTGGTCTCTATCTAGAAAATCATCCATTTCTCCTAGACTCACAAACACAACCTTATATTTAATATGCCTTAAGCAGTTCAATGACTAAGCCAATCCCCAAATTTCTCATTGCTAATGCCTCCCCTCCAAAATTCCTAAATTTTTGCTTTCTAAAATCTTTATTCTGTCTTTGCTACTCTAGACTCAATGATGAGAGAGGCTGAGGTTGCTCTTTCCTGCCTCTTACGTGATTGTATCCTCTCACTTCTGCAGCTTTCACACATTATCCTTCTGTTGGTACTAAATCCTTCTACGGCTTCTGAATCAGCTCCTGATTTCAGGTTCCTTCCTTGTTTGAGTACCTAGCTTGACTTCCTCCAATGATGGATTATAGTATAGAAGGATAAATCAAATAAACTTTTTTTGTCACCAACTTGATGTTAGATTATAGTGATTTACTACAACAGTAGAGACACTAAGTAAGACACTAGTCTAAAAGAAGAACAATATTGATGCAGGAAAGTAATAGAAAGAATGATTCTAAACACTCCAAGTCACAGATTTGTTTTTGTTTTTACTCAATGAAAACTTATTGCAAACTTCTAACAGTGTGTTACTTATTGTTTTCAATATCTTGTTATGCAGTTTCTCTCACCCCTTTTACTCAGATGCCAAGGAGCTTCACATTTGCCCGAGTTATGTGAAAATTCTCAGAAGCCTTGAAGTTCTTCCCTTTCCTCTGTTATGACTGCTTTTTCCCTTTTAGTAGACATTCCAGGATCATTATAGGTCATGTTAGCTGGGTGGTTACTTCATTCTTCAGCAGAATTGTCTTCATTTTGGGAACAGAATGATTCCTGGGTAAAAATATAAGCTTAGAGCAGTATTGCATCAGAAGCTGGACATTGACCTATAGTGATTGAGTCAATTTGTTTTTGCTTCTTGGGTCAACAGAGATTTGATAGTGCAAAGCACTTTCTTATTATTTATTTATTTATTTATTTATTTATTTATTTATTTATTTTTATCACTCCAAATTTAATCCCCCATTCACCTTCCAACTGTTACACATCCCATACCTCCAACCCACCACCATGTCTCCATGAGACTGTCCCTGACCCCACCTCCACCAACCAATTCACCTGACCTCTAAACTCCCGGGAGCCTCCAGTCTTTTGAGGGTTAGGTGCATCATCTCTGATTGAACACAGTCCCAGCAGTCCTCTGCTGTATATGTGTTGAGGGCTTCATATCAGCTGGCGTATCCTGCCTTTTTGGTGATCCAGTGTTTAAGAGATCTCAGGATCCAGGTTAATTGAGACTGCTGGTCCTCCTACAGGGTAACCCTCCTCCTCAGCTTCTTCCAGCTTTTCCCTAATTCAACCACAGAGGTCAGCAGCTTCTTTCCATTGGATGGGTGGAAATATCTGTATCTGACTCTTTCAGCTGCTTGTTGGGTCTTTCCCCAAGCAGATATCGTCTTCCCCATATCTGCATGGGGACCCCAATGGAGGAGATAGGAAAAAGAACTGAAGGAGCTGAAGAGGTTTGCAACCTCATAAGGGCTGAACAACAATATCAACCAACCAGATCCTCCAGAGCTACCAGGGACTAAACTACCTACGAAATAGTACACATGGAAGGATCCATGGCTCCAGCAGCATGTGTAGCAGAGAATGGCCTTGTCTGGCATCAGTATAAGGAGAGACCCTTCGTCCTGTGAAGGCTCAATTCACCACTGTAGGGGAATGCCAGGTCGATGAAGTGGAAGTGGGTGGGTGGAGGGGGAACACCCTCCTAGAAGAGGTGTACAGGGGATAGGATAGGTTCTGGAGGGGAAACTGAGAAAGGGGATAACATTTGAAATGTAAATACATAAAATAGCCAATAAAAAAGTCAAGATTTGTTTTATGAATGGTGAATATATTCCATAATAATTGAAACTTTCCTTAAATTTTCTCAAATCCAGCATATCCACATGGAGCCATTTGTATTCATTATAAATTTGTGAATGATTTTCTTTTTCTTTTTTTTTTTTTAATTTATATTCATATACATATATATATATATATATATATATATATTTTTTTTTTTTTTTCAAATTGTAATTCATACTCATTCACACAGGGATTATAAACACAAAAAGGCAGGATGTGGGGAAGGGGATGACACTGGAGCGTGGGTGTTCAGGGGGAATACAGATATTTTTCAGAACAGGTTATCAGCTGGGTGAGGGTTCAGGGGATAGGTCACTATGACTCTTGTCCCTCAGGGAACCCAGAGAGATATTTTTAACTTTACTGATATTCCCTTGCAGTGCAAGAATTCAGATCGCCAGTCAGAGAGGGTTCTGGGTGGCCCCTCTCTGCTTGGTCTAGGGGTGGAAGTACCCTCTTTTAGGTTGGGTGGAGATGGGTTTTGGGAACACCCTGTATAAAGTAACAACCTCATCTTGAGTCTCGTGGTCCTCCATAGCTAACTTATGATAATGTATCTGAATAGGTTTTGCTACCAAATTATTAATCTGTTGTTTCACAGAGTTAGTCAGCCTATTTGAGGCCCAGGGACCAGAAGAAATAAGCAAAAAGAACCCAAATAATGGTCCCAAGATGAGAGGAGGTAGGGTTGACAACCCTGGAGAGGTTGAAAACCAATTCTTGTACCAGCACTCATCTTTCTCTTTCTCTCTCTGACTTTTCTCAGGGCCTTCTCTGACCTTTTTCATGCTCTCTTTAACATTCCTGTCTTGTCTATGTAAAGGCAATATTCTTCTTTAAGGATTGTACACAGTCAAGAGCTGTACATAGCCTTTTCTATTATAATAGAGTAAATCAAGTCCAATAAGGATCTTTGCGATTTTTGGAGGTCTCTTCAGACAGCGAAACGAAGGATTTCTTCAGATTAGTGACGTCAATCTTTAGCTGTTTGATGTTCTTGTCAATGGCCCTTCGAAGGTCTGAGTAATATAAGTTTGGAGGCCAGCATCTGGATTAGAACTTCTAACAGCAGACATCACGGGTGATTCATTTTTACCTGGAAAGGAAAAAGAAGGGAATTCTCAGGGAGATTTTACTTCCCTGGATGTAAATTGTTATTCATCTTATTTATGGTTGGGCCTGACTTTGTGGGGGTTATCTATTTATTTCATTAATCTTTTTGGTAGCCAATTAGCTGTGCCTTCTGTGGTATCAAACAGGCATATCAATCCTCAGCCCCATAAGGGAACTGGGTCTGGGCTATTCCCTTTAAGGGTAAGAGGGTCCTTCCACATACTGTGGCATAGTTTTTATAGGTTTCGGTGATGGCAGAGGCAGTCAGCAGCAGATTTGCCACGAGCTTTCAGTTTTAGAGAGTTAAAGGTGAACAAGGCATGATGGAGAGTATTTCAGGGGGACTCCTTCTGGGGGGGTACCGTTCCCCCTCTTTTGTTTTTAAAGCCAATTTTTCAGGGTTCTTGTAAAATCAAGGCAGAAGCACCAACCGTCGCTCCACACTAAGAGAGTCATGCGGACATTATTTAAAGAAATATAAATCTATATTAATAATCTCTTTTATCAAAGGACTGTTATAGCACAGCTAACAACCAATCAGACTATATAATATATCAATTAATAATAGGTTCTTCTACTTTTTGTGAGATTACTTCTCTTTTGTCAATTAATTGTTGAGAGAAATTAGGATTTACATATCTCTTGAGAATATTAAACAGAGACTTAAATTCTTTTGTGGAGAGCTTAAAATAAGTTCTTAGCCAGTTAGCATCTCCTAGAAACCTTTGAAAATAATATGAATTAAGTAAATTCTCTCTCTCCCTCTCTCGTTTTTTTTCAGACCCTTTATCTGCTTTTTTTTATTGGATATTTTACATATTTAACTTTCAATGTTATCTCCTCTCCCATTTGCCCCCAAAATTCCTTATCTCATACCCACTCCTCCTATGTTTATGAGGGTGTGCCCCAAACAACCTCCCAGTCCCATCTCCCTGGTCTCGAATTACTCAACACTAGGGAATCCAAAGTTTTCGGGACCATGGCCCTCCACTTCCACTGATGTCTGACAAGGTCACCCTCAATTACCTGTACAGGTGGAGACATGAGTCCTTCCCTTTGTGCTCTCAGGCTGGAGGTTTAGACTTTGGGAGCTTTGGTTGAAACTTTTGATACTCCTTCTAGAAAGGACTAAAGTACCCACACTTTGGTCTTCGTTTTTCTTGAGTTTCATGTGGTCTATGCTTTGTGTCTTAGGTATTGTGAGCTTTTGGGCTAATATCCACTTATCAGTGCATGCATACCATGTATGTTCTTTTGAGATTGGATCACCTCACTCAGGATGATATTTTCCAGCTCCATCCATTTGCCTAAGAATTTCATGAACTCATTGTTTTTAATAGCTGTGTAGTACTCCGTTGTGTAAATGTACCACGTTTTCTGTATCCATTCTTCTGTTGAAGGACATCTGGGTTCTTTCCAACTTCTGGCTATTATAAATAAGGCTGCTATGAACATAGTGCAGCATGTGCCCCTGTTGCATGTTGAAACGTCTTTTGGGTATAAGCCCAGGAGTGGTATAGCTGGGTCCTCAAGTAACACTATGTTCAATTTTCTGAGATACTGCCAAACTGCTTTCCATAGTGGTTGTACCAGTTTATAATCCCACCAACAGTGGAGGAGTGATCCTCTTTTTCCACATCCTCACCAACATCTGCTGTCACCTGTGTTTTTGATCTTAGCCATTCTGACTGGTGTGAGGTGGAATCTCAGTTTTGTTTTCATTTGCATTTCCCTGATGATTAGGGATGCTGAACACTTCTTTAGGTGCTTCTCAACCATTCGAGCTTTCTCAGTTGAGAATTCTTTGTTCAGCTCTGTGCTCCATTTTTTAATAGGGTTCTTTGATTGTCTAGAGTCTAATTTCTTCAGTTCTTTGTACACCTTGGATATTAGCCCTTTATCAGATGTAGGGTTGGTAAAGATCTTTTCCAAATCTGTTGGTTGCTGCTTTGTCCTATTGATTGTGTCCTTTGCTTTACAGAAGCCTTGAAGTTTTTTGAGTTCCTAGTGAATGGTTTTCATCTGCTCGCTTTTGCGGTATCCTAATTGTACAAGCTAAAGTTTGTCTCTTAACCAATTTTTGATGGTTTTCTTTATTTTTATCCACTGTCTCTACTTGACTGTTTACTTATCTTTATTTATTAATAATTTAAACTCCTCTTTTGGTTCTATGTCTATATTTCTGTCATCCTAACATCTTGTTCAAATGGGTCTATAAAACTTTATACCTATTTTTCTATGGTTTTTGTTTTCATATTTTTTATTTTGTATTTCTAACAATTTAATATCTTCTTTACTTTGACACTAATTTTAGCAAAGTCTTCTCTAAGCCTTGTGAACTTTTTTCTAATGTCCTGTTTTTCTTTTTTTAAAGACATAGCACACTAAAATGCTTATTAGGATAAGAATAAAATTGAATATTACAATAACTATAAAGTGCTATGTTTTAATTTCCTCCATATCTTTCATCTCCCTTGAAACATTCAGAATAGAATAATATAAAGCCCATGAGGTCTTTATTGTGTTTTTAACATTTTATGTTTTATTTCTTTAAAATGATCAATTTCAATATATTTATATCTAACTATTATGTTTTATAATCCTTTTGGTTTTGGTACAAAAGTATGACTTTTGAAAACAATTTTACCTGATTGGGAGAACTATTTTTGTCTGAGTTTGGCTTCTGCTTCTGTGCTAACAGGAGTTCTGACTCGTTCTTTTAGTTCATAGAAAAGAGGTCTGTTCCTGCCTTCTACCTGTAAATTGGAATACTTTACCCAATCTCAATCTCTGGGAAATTGTAGGGTTAAAAAGATTGTCTTCTTAGGTCAGGATATATATGACCAGGAAGAGCTCCTTTAGTCAGGCCTAGTAATCTGGCTCTGTCCACCTTAGGGCCTCTCAGACTTTTGGCCTGAGAGAAAAGTGTCAACTTTGCCACAGGGCACAGCAGCTTGGGGAGGCAGGATGCAGGGAGTTTGACTGTGCTTTACCCAACAAGGTCCACAAGGGCAGGTGTGGGCTGTAGTGAAGCATCAGGACACAGCTCCAGGGGTAGGGAAGCACTGACGGAGAGGTGGGAAGCCAGAGCTGGCTCAGGGGTCCCAGGGCCTGCGAAGAGGCATGGGTCATGGAGTTCTCAGGCTCTTGGACACCTAGGTGTTGCTGGAAGTAGCAGAAAACCTGAGAACGGAGTCTGGGCCCACGTGCCAGATATAGCCCAGGCTAAGGGAGAGTGGAAGCTCCAGCTAGTTCTACGGTGAGAGTCCTTGGCAACAGACTTGGTGGCTATCATGAATGGGAATGCAGAGAAGCCTTCTACAGGAGACTTGGCTCCCCACAGCAGATCTCAATGAAAAGAGACACTCTGTGATTCCAAACCATTTATTGCCATTATGGAAAATTGATGTGTATAACCATACCCCACTTCTCAGGGCTGGCCTGGTTAATCACTGGTTAATTGCCTTCAATATAGTTAGGTATATGACATATTTTGAACTTAGAAATGATTATACTATCCATTTTAGTTTTTATCTTGGCACTATTTTGTATTTGCAATTTATGTATAATGCAGTGGAAATATATAATCTAAACAGATTCTATATCATAAAGTAGTCTACATGTTTTATCATTCACACATTTTGTCACACATTTGAATATTTGCTGAATGTTTACTATGTAATCAATGGTGAATATATACTTTTGAGAGGTGTTTAGTGTAAGGAAAATAACATTCAATGAGTATACTTACACTTTGGTAAAAATTATCAGCCTATAAATGATAAGTAACATCATGTAGAGCATGAAAAATCTTTGTAAAAGTGAAACAGATTCAAAGAATAGAGGATTGAGAAGAGGGTGACATTGTCTCTCTGGTACAAAGGGAAAGCATCAATCAAATGTGCCAATTAGCTTTGTAATGCCAGCAGCAAAAACCACTCATGTATGACATCAGTGGAAAAAGTTGTAAAAAAAAAAACCCTAATGTATCATTTTTTGCAAAGTTTAAGATACAGAACAAGCACAATATATTTTTTTAATAATTTATTTATTTTTTTCAAATCATAATTCATTCACACAGGGGTTATAAACACAGAAAGGCAGGGTGTGGGGAAGGGGATGACACTGGAGCATGGGTGTTCAGGGGGAATACAGATATCTTTCAGAACAGGGTATTGGCTGGGTGAAGGTTCAGGGGGCAGGTCACTATGACTCTGCCTATGATTCACTTGTCCTTATCTAAGTTGGTATTGTCTGCCAAGGTCTATGACTACTCAGGCTGGTAAATTTCCACAAAAGGTGCCTGTTTACAATATCTTATAGCCATCTGTTTTGATGTTTTTCCACAGAGACCAAAGACTTGGTGTTAGTATATGTGTATGACAGGCCTCTTGCTGATTTTAGGCCTATGGCTGATTTTAGGCCTTCGGTGTATAAGCAGGGATATTCCTGACATCTCCTCCCTTCTCTAAGTATAGAAGGGCTGTGGAGATTCTAATCTTGCGAAGGTGGGGATAGAGGCCTGACTTCCAGTAATTGAAGGGGACTTTGTAATGGCTCTGGTTCCCCTGTCGTTGTCCAGTGAGGCATGAGGGCCATACCCATCCCGATGTCTTTTTCCTGGAGAGGGGATACTTTTGACATCAACCTCTATGCAGTCAGGCTTGTCCCTTAGGGAACCCAGAGAGATATTTTAAACTTTTATTTATATTCCCTTGCAGTGCTTAGCCTCACAGCCTAAGCAAGAATTCAGATCGCCAGTCAGAGGGGGTTCTGGGTGGCCCCTCTCTGCTTGGTCTAGGGGCAGAAGTTCCCTCTTTTAGATTGGCTGGAGATGGGTTTTGGGAACACCCTGTATAAAGTAACAACCTCATCTTGAGTCTCGTGGTCCTCCATAGCTAACTTATGACAATGTATCTGAATAGGTTTTGCTGCCAAATTATTTATCTGTTGTTTCACAGAGTTAGTCAGCCTATTTGAGACCCAGGGACCAGAAGAAATAAGCAAACAGAACCCAAATACTGGTCCCAAGATGGAAGGAAGTAGGGTTGACAACCCTGGAGAGGCTGAAAACCAATTCTTGTACCAGCATTCATCTGTCTCTTTCTCTCTCTGACTTTTCTCAGGGCCTTCTCTGATCTATTTCATGCTCTCTTTAACCCTCCCTGTCTTGTCTGCAAGCACATCTTTAAAGCACAGAAAAATTCCAATATGGAATATGCATGAGATAAATAAGCTTGAGAAAGTTAATCAAGCAATTTACAGTTGTTTGCTATGGAATATCACTGCAATGTGACCCAATACGGATTGCAGGAAGACTGTTTAGGTGATAATTTAGAGAGGTAATGAGAGTAATCTATAGGAAGACTAGAAGACCCTGTGTGCATGATAAGAGGTGTGATGAAATAGCAGAACAAATAGATAAAAAAATCTTCAATGGCTAGAGGATTTCAACCCCTCTTGGACATCTGATTATCAGCAAAATATGTGGAAAATAATGGACATAATAGTTATGTAATTGACAAATGGTTTTACATTCATTAAGTTCCAAGTCACAGATTGGAATAAAAATTAAGTTTCAGTGAAAAGCATTTAATGCTTTACCATGGTTCTGCTAAGCTTACAATTTAGATTCTGTTATGTAGCTCAAGCAGTTAAGGAGGCAGTGGCACTGTTGTCTCAGGTAACCTGACTATTAGTTGAATATAAAGTGATATGGAGCCTTGGCATAAGGAAACATACTTTCATGCTTAAGTGCAGGATGTTCTCTTAATTTACAAAAATTCAGAAATATGCATACTTTAGTCTACATACTTAAGTGACACCACGGGCTAAATTCACTTGGATGAAGAAGATTTTACAGAATAAAATGAAAGGATGTGAAGGTGAATAAGGCCATTTACTACCCTTTGTTATGACATATAACTGAAAGCATTAACTAAAGCTGTATAATTAGTACATATTGTCAGGAACTGTTGACAAATCTCTAAATTCTTGCTTGTTTTAGATATACCAAAATATAATTAAATGCTTATTTATTTATTTTTCTACAGGCTGAATAGGAAGATTCAATAATAGAAAAAGTATGATTATTATGAAGAAAATAATATCACTAGCATCTTATTATGAAATATACAATTAATTACATAGAGATAATACACTGAAGATACCAAACACACAATTATATCTGCCATCTGTAGTTCATTGTTAGATGTATACATAAATTATTTCTCTAAACATGTTTCAATAGTTGTGTTTTCTTCAGATCTTTGTTTTATGTGTCATTGTCTTGCATGATGAGAAAATACTCATGAAAATATAATTTATGTAGGATGTACATCTGATTACATTCCCTCGCCACGTAATTTAGGGGCAATGACACATTTTCTCCTCTTACTGTAGATCCTAGTTGCTTCATCTATCTCATAAACATTTAAGATCTTGCAGTTTTATACATCACTTTTGTAAATTCAGCCTGCATTCCGAGTGGTACGATTTCAGTAAATTTCTCTGGTTTCCATGTATTAGGTTTCTTTTCTCCTATAATTACAAGTTTAGATAATCATATTTTTCCAATTTTGACTATAATAATATATACATAATATACATTATCCATTTGCAAAATTATTACATTATTATTATTACAATTGTCATTTGTACTTTTTGTTTGCCAGTGCTCCTGTACCGGAGTAAGCCATAGACCCAAGGCAGAATGGTATTATTCAGAAGTGACACTACTACAAGCTCCACAACCACTGCCAACAACTAATGAACACTTGCTTTGAAAATAGGATACAAAAGATCTGGCTGATATAGTGTTGAAAAGTGAAAGTGTGCCACTTTGTCTTTTCCCACTTGGTGGGACTCATCAGGCCCATAGTTTGGTGCCCTAAGTGAGATACCACACTGAAGTCTGGGTATCCATAAGAAAGTAGTTTGCCCTTCCGTTCCTATTTTCCTGGTCCTCTCTGCTGGGGTAGACTCCTAGCTGTTTTTTTCCCATGAAGACACCACAACCTGACTCATTCTATAGGATCCACTGCACTCAAAGTAGTTGAGGATTAGCTGTACTTAAAGAGCAGTGGACTGCCAGCTGTTCTGCTCCTGTGAAGACACCGTATTCTGAGCCATCCTAGAAGATCCACTGCACTCAGAACAGTTGACACCACAGCTTGAAGGCATGCAGGGCAAGTGATGCTACAGACTGAAAGCTTCCCTGGAGTTCTGCTGCGCACAGGGAAACAGAAACCACAGTCCATAGGCCTCACCCCCCACCCAAAAAAAAAAAAAAATCTTCACTCAGGACACCAGTTTAACTGATCCACTGAAGACCCAACAGTCTGAAGGCCTCCCAGGAGATCAACTGCAGCCAGGGCAACAGATTAGCAGCTTCTTTGCCTCTCTGAAGCGTCCCCAGTTGGAGAGTCCAGCAGGTTTATCAGGAGACCTGAAAAAAGCTGAAAACAAAGGGGGCAGACTCCAGAGTCACCCACATCAATAAATACCAGGGATATCCAAATGGCCAGGAGCAAGCACAAGACAATAAGCAACAGAAGCCAATATACATGGACATCATCAGAACTCAGTTCTCCTACCACAGCAAGCCCTGAATACACCAAGATGCCTAAAAATCAGGAATTTGTCCTAAAATCCTATCTCATGAAGGTAATAGAGTCCTGTAAGGAGGATATCAATAACTCACTGAATGAAATATAGGAAAACACAGATAAACAGGCGAAGGAATTGAGTAAAAAAATCAAAGAAATAAAAGGGGAAGTAGAAAAAACAAAACAAAAAAATAAATGGAAGCAAACCTGGGAATGGAAAATCTAGGAAAGAGGCCAGGAATTACAGATGTGAGTATCACCAACAGAATACAAGAGATAGAAGAGAGAATCTTAGGTATAGAAGATACCATAGAAGAGATTAACACAACTGTCAAAGAAAATTCAAAATGTAAAAAAACTCCTGACTCAAAGCATCCAGGAAATTCAGGACACAATGAGAAGACCAAATCTAGTAATAATCTGAATAGAGGAGAACAAAGATTCCCAACTCAAAGGACCTGAAAATATCTTAAACAAAATCATAGTAAAGAACTTCTCCAACCTAAAGAAAGAGAAGGTTATAAAGGTAAAAGAAGCCTATTGAACACCAAATAAAGAGGACCAGAAAAGAAAATCCTCCCGTCACATAGTAATCAAAACACTAAATGCAAAGAACAAAGAAAGAATATTAAAAGTTGCAAGGTTAAAGGGCCAAGTAACATATAAAGGTAGACCTATCAAAATTACACCAGACTTCTCACAGAAACTATGAAAGCTAGAAGAGCCTGGTTAGAGGTCATGCAGACTCTAAGAGAACACAAATGCCATCCAAGGCTACTATACTCAGCAAAATTCTCATACATAGATGGAGAAAACAAAATAAACCAGGACAAAACGAAATTGAAACAGTATCTTTCTACCAATCCAACCCTACAGAGTATACCAGGAGGAAAACTCCAACACAAGGAAGATACCTGAACCAAAGAAAGGATAAGATATTAAACATCTTACAACAAAACCAAAAGGAGAAAACCACAAGCACATAAAGCCACCTACAAAAACAAACATATCAGGAACCAACAGTCATCTCTCTTTAATATCTCTCAATATTAATGGATTCAACTCATGTATAAAAAAGACATAAGCTAACAGACTGGATATACAAGGGACAAGTAACATACAAAGATAGACCTATCAGAATTACACCAGACTTCTCAACAGAGACTATGAAAGACAGAAGAACCTGGTCAGCGGTCATGCAGACTCTAAGAGAACACAAATGCCAGCCCAGGCTACTATACCCAACACAACTCTCACACATAGATGGAGAAAACAAAATATTCCAGGACAAAATCAAGTTCAAACAGTAGCTATTTACCAATCCAACCCTACAGAGGATCCTAGAAGGAAAGCTCTAACAAAAGTAAGGTACCTACACCAAAGTAAAGACAAGATATTAAGCCTCTTACAACAAAGCCAAAAGGAGAGAACCACAAGCACATAAAGCCACCTACAAAAATGAACAAATCAGCAACCAACAGTCATCTCTCTTTAATGTCTCTCAATATTAATGGACTCAACTCACCTATAAAAAGGACATAAGCTAACAGACTGGATACTCAAACAAGATCCAGCATTTTGCTGCATACAAGAAACATACTTCAATAACAAAGACAGACACTATCTCAGAGTAAAAGGATGGAAAAAGTTCTTCCAAGGAAATGTTCCCAGGAAACAAGCTGTTGTTGCAATCCTAATAGCTAATAAAATAGACTTTAAAAAAAAAAGTTACCAAGCATGATGAAGAAGGACACTTCATATTCATCAATAGGAAAATGTACTAAGAGAAAGTCTCAATTCTGAATATCTATGCACCAAATGCAAGGGCACCCGCATTCATAAAAAAAAACTTTACTAAAGCTCAAAACACACATTTAACCCCACACAATAATACTGGGAGTCTTTGAAACCTCACGTTCACCAAGAGACAGGACATTGAAACAGGTACTGAATAGAGACACAATGAAAATAATAGAGGTTATGAACTAACAGATATCTACAGAATATGTCACCCTAAAACAAAAGAATACCCTTTCTTCTCAGTATCTCATGGTAACTTCTCCAAAATAAACCATATAATTGGTCACAAAACAACCCTCAATGATACAAGAACATTGAAATAATCCCATGCATCCTATCAGATCAACCATGGCCTAAAGCTAGTCTTCAATAAAAGCAAAAACAACAGAAAGCCCAGAAAGATTCAACAAGATAGATAAACCCCTAGCCAAATTAACTAAAGAGCCCAGAGATATTATCCAAATTAACAAAATCAGAAATGAAAAGGGAGATATAACAACAGAAGAGGAGTGAATTAAAAAAATCATTAGATCCTACTATAAAAGCTTATACTCAACAAAACTGGAAAATCTATATGAAATGTATGGTTTTCTAGACAGATACCACATAACAAAGTTAAATCAAGAGCAAGAAAGCCATCTAAACAAACCCATATCACACAAGGAAATAGAAGAAGTTATTAAAAACTTCCCAACCAAAACAAAGCCCATGGCTTTAGTACAGAATTCTACCAGACCTTCAAAGACGATCTGATACCAATCTTCCTCAAACTATTCTATAAAAGTGTTCTATGAAGCCACAATTACTCTGATAAATAAATCACACAAGGACCCAATCAAAAAAGATAACTTTAGACCAACCTCACTTATGAATACAGAGGCAAAAATAGTATTGGATAGATCAGGAATTCAAGGCCCATATCTAACATAATAAAAGTAATTTACTGCAAACCAGCAGCCAGTATCAAATTAAATGGAGTCATACTTGAAGCAATCCCACTAAAATCAGGGACAAGACAAGGATGCCCACTCTCCCCATAACTTTTCAATATAGTAGTCGAAGCACTAGATAGAAAAATAAGACAACAAAAAGATGTCAAGGGGATACAAATTGGTGAAGAGAAAAAATAAAAGTATTACTATTTGCAGATGATATGATAGCATACATAAATGACCCCAAAAATTCTATTAGAAAACTTCTCTAGCTGATAAATAACTTCAGCAAAGTGGCTGGTTATAAAATTAACTCAAATAAATCAATAGCAAAAAATTTATGCAAATGATAAACAGACTGAGAAAGAAATTAGGAAAATGCCACCCTTCACAATAGCCACAAATAATATAAAATATCTTAGGGTAACTCTAACCAAATAAGTGAAAGACCTGTATGAAAATAACTTCAAGTATGTCAAGAAAGAAATTGAAGAAGATTTCAGAAAATGGAGAGATCTTCCATGCTCATGGATTGGCAAATTAACATAGTAAAAATGGCCATCCTACCAAAGGCAATCTACAGATTCAATGCAGTCCCCATCAAAATCCAAACACAATTCTTCAAAGACATGGAAAGAGTAATCCTCAAATTCCTCTGGAAAGGCACAAAAACAAAAACAAAAACAAAAACAATCAAACAAACCCCCCCCAAAACCCAGAATAACGAAAACAATTGTTAACAATAAAAGAACTGCTGGGGGAATCACCCCTGACCTCAAGCTTTACTACAGAACTATAGTGATGAAATCTGCATGACACTTGTACAGAGACAGACATGTTGATCAGTGGAATAGAACTGAAGACCCAGAAATAAAACCATACACTTACAGACAAAGATGCCAAAAATATACAGTAGAAAAAGAAAGCATTGTCAATAAATGGTGCTGGTCTAACTGGCTGTCTGTATGTAGAAAAATGAAAATAGATCCATATTTGCCACCTTGCACAAAGCTCAAGTCTAACTGAATCAAGAATGTCAACACAAAACTGGATACACTGAATCTAATAGAAGAGAAAGTGGGAAAGAGCGTTCTACTCATTGGCACAGGGGAAATTTCCTAGGCAGAACTCCAATGGTACAAGTTCTAAGATCAAAAAGTGATAAATGATACCTCATGAAACTGGAAAGCTATTGTCAGGCAAAGGACATAGTCAATAAGACAAATCAGCAACCTACAGATTGAGAAAATATCTTCACTAACCCCATATCTGATAGAGGGCTAATATCTAAAGTATATAAAGAACTCAAGAAGCTAACCATCAAAACCCCAAACAACCCAATGAAAAATTGGGGCATAGAACTAAACCAAGAATTCATAACAGAGGAATCTTGAATCGCTGATTAGCACCTAAAGAAATGCTCAAAGTCCTTAGTGATTAGATAAATGCAAATCAAAATGACCCTGAGATTTTACCTTACACCAATCAGAATGGCTAAGAACAAAACTCCAGGTGACAACACATATTGGTGAGGAAGTGGAGAAAGAGGAATACTCCTCTGTTGCTGGTGGGATTGCAAATATACTATCATTCTGGGAATCAATCTGGAGGTTCCTCAGAAAATTGGAAATAGATCTACCTGAAGTCCCAGCAGTACCATTCTTGGGAATACACCCAAAAGATGCCCCATCATGCCACAGTGGCACATGATCCACTATGTTCATAACGACCTTATTTGCAATAGCCAGATGCTGGAAACTTCCCAGATGTCTCATGACAGAAGAAAGGATACAGAAATGTGGTTCATTTATGCAGTGGAATACTACTCAGCTATTAAGAACAAGAACATTCTGAGTTTTGCAGGCAAATGGATGGAACTAGAAAATATCATCCTGAGTGAGGTAACTCAGACCCAAAAGGACATGCATGGTATGTACTTACTAATAAATGGATATTAGCAAAAAAAAAAAGTATAGTATACCCAAGATAGAGTCCACAGAACCCAAAAAGGTCAACAAGATGAAGGGCTCATGTGAAAACACCTCAGTCCCACTGGGGAGGGAGAAGAAAGAAATCACAAGTGGGAATGTAGAGAGGGACCTGGGAAGGAAAGTTGATGGGGGTTAGGAGGGAGATGGGAACTTGATCTGGTATTGGGTGAGGAAAAAGGACTGAAGCCCTGAGGGCCAGCAAAAAGAATAGAAACAGGCAACCTATGTAAGTAGGAGGTTGGGGAGACCCTAGAGAATGCACCAGAGACCTCGGAGGAGAGGGACTCTCTGGACTCAAAGGGAGGGACCTTAGATGAAATGTGTGATGGTAGTAAAAGGGAACTTACAGAGGCCACCTCCAACAGGAAGACAGGGCATCTGATGAGGGAGGGGGCTGCCATCCCACAGTCAAAACTGACCCATAATTGTTCCTGTCTGAACGAACTACAGGGATGGAAATGGAGAAGATTCCGAGAAAAAGAAGGTCCAGTGACAGGCCAAAAGTGGGATTCAGCTCAAAGGGAGGTCTCGAGACCTGACACTATTACTGAGGTTATGGAGCACTCTCAAAAAGGGACTTGTCATGACTGCACATATAGCAATGAATTTATGGGTAAGAGATCTAATACAACAATGGAAGACACAAATTACCATTCTCATAATTTCAGGGACAAGGCATAAAATAAGAATTATTTCCTAAGAAAATATTAAAGAATCTTATCAAGAAAAGTCAGTTTCCAAATTGTCAATCAACAGAAGAGAACGAAAGCATACTCTCCAATTTTATGCTGGAGAGACACTATGGATAAAACAGCAACAGCCTTATCATTAGGGCGGTTGACTCACCAACCTATTGGATTGAACAATGATCTATGACAAAAGAAAAAATTATAAGCAGTAGAACATTTGGTCCAAGTGCAACTGGAGGCTCAATATATAGAAGAGTCCAGCAGCCCTTGGAATTTTCTGATATTCATCAATAAAAGAAAATCTGGCAAATGAGGATCTCAGAGCAACTAATAAAATCATTCAGGTAATGGGTTCTTTACAGCATGGAATCCCACTGCCTTCCTTGTGACATAAGGAATGGCCTATCATAGTGATTGATCTTCAAGTTTGTTTTTTTCACAATTCCTTTACATGAACATGATAAGAAATGTTAGCTTTCTCAATATCTACTTTTTAAAAAACGTTCCCCAATAAGAAGAGAACATTCAGAAGTCCTAACTCAAGGAATGTTAAACAGTCCTACCTTGTGACAGTATTTTGTACCACAGTCATTGGGGATAGTTCATAATTTCTTCAATTCATAACTTACCAATATACGGATGATATTTTATTTGCTGATTCAGATACAAACCCCTTGGAAAGACTGTTTGATGAAATAAAGAAAATATTGCCTTGTTGGGGATTACAAATTGTCCATGAGAAAATACAAAGAGTATATTCTATTAATTATCTAGGATAAAAATAAGTCTACAAAAGGCAAGACCACAAAGGGTATAAATAAAAGAGACTAATTAAGGACTTTTAGGGATTTCCAGAAACTATTGAGAGAGATTAACTGGCTTCTACCTGAAATTGACTTGGCTACTCAAGAGCTGAGAATTTTTTTTTTAAAAAAAACTTTACAAGGTGATAAAGATTTAAAAAGCCCAAGATAATTATCTACTGGACTGAAAAGGAATTGGGTTTGATAGAAAAGAAAATACAGGATACACATCTAGATTATATCGATCCAAAGATAGCCTGAATCTTAGTTATTCCCACAGGAATTCTTTTGCAGAGGCAAGATTACATCTTAGGATGGATATCTTTTTGCACAAATAAAGAGTAAAAATATTAAAACCTATGTAGAAAGGGCTTTTGAATTGGTTGTAAATGGAAAAATGAGACTGTCTACTAGTTACAGTAGATCTACCTGAGACTGAGGTACCTTTTACTAATGCTGAGATGCTGAGATTATGGCAACAAACTAACATTTGCAAAGAGAATGCAGTTATCTCAGATAAGTAATCAGACAAATTAAGAAAAACATGATGTAGTTAGTTCTTAGAGATCACCATTGTTTATATGTTTTGTTACTTGTCTAACTTTTAAAAGAATTTTTATCCACCTGAAATCATTACTTGTAGATAATCTTGTTTTTAACTATTTTCCTTTGCATTTTAGTATTAATCTTCATAATTAAATTTACCTTAATTTTACTTATATGATTTTCAGTTACACATATACCAGTCTACCTATCATTTTATTTCTGTGGTCTGCCAGATTTCAAAGAATTAAAATATTGCTAATAATCTTATAAAGTCATTTTAATGATTTTCTGACTCAAGAATGTCATTTATGTTAATTCTTCCTTCTGTTGCAAATCATTGTTTAAAGCATTAGTGTATAGGATATTCTATTTTCAATAAAGAAAGCTCAGTACCCAGAAGTCCTACGTGTCAATATAATTATGTTTAATTTGATTTACAAAAATAGTTTTCAGCTTTAGGTATGAAGCTTTCACCTAGTCAGACTTCCAAATTATAAGAACATTTCCTCACAGATTGCTATTTTTCAACTTTATGAATATAAAATAACTTTCCTTTATGAACTAATATGCATCATTAGAAATGTATTATTATGCAGAATCATATGTATGATATGCATATGCATACTATATGCATTATTAGAAAGGTATTAGAAAATATTATTCCCCAAATACATTTTCTGGTACTTTAACCTTTTAGAAAAAAATAAACATATGTTTATATGTAACATACATCTGTACATGTATGTATAGATGAAAAACAATTTTGGTCATTAACAAATTTACATTTCAAATACAATACATATTTCTAAGTATAAGTGTATATCCATTTCAATTATACTATTATTAGGTTTTTATTTTGTTTGAGTGAGATTTTAGATTTCTTTATGCATTGCAGTTACTTCATAAACTTATTTTCTTCATTATGATTTCAGAAAAATTAAAACTGTGTCATGTCTAACAAGTTCTGAATTCATAGATTTATTTTAAAAGTCTGAAGATCTTAAGAAATTTCAAAACTCCGAAGATCTTAATTAATGAAAGAAGAACTAAAAATGACTGAATACCTTTATCACTTATAACTCTTTATTGTCTATCTGTATGCAACACGTGCATAGTTTAATGTATTTACCTCTCCTACAAAATTAATCTTATACATTTATTTTCCTTATTATTTCACTGTTTTAACATATCACAGTCTTAGAATTAATTAAACCTTGGGCTAAAGTGATGACTTGGTGGTTAAAATCACTTACTGTTTTCATAGAAGATTTGGCTTAAGTTCCCAACACCCATATCAAAGCTGACTGCTTCTTGTAATTCCAGTACTGTAGCTTGTACAGTCTTATGGCTCTTTTGGGCAGTAGTGACACATACAGGGCATGTACACATTTGCAGGCAAATACTAATTCACATACAATAAAATCATTTGAAAAAAACTTACTAGGACTTGAATGTGAATTCCTTATTGCTTCTAAATACAACTAGTTCTGCTCATATATTTTATAGTGTCTGTAAGCTTTATAAATTGCTGAGGTTATTGTACAGCCCTTAGTATCCCACATGGTCTTCGACATTTCTGTATTCATGATAGCTACTCTTAACTCGTCCTCACGTGTAACCAGTCATTCCACTAAGAATAAGTCAAAGTTGTTTTAGTAAATTAGTTTTACTTAGGGGGACTGTAAATGATGCTCTTATTCTCTCTTGTTTATGAACTGAAATATCCGTTTCTTCAACTCAGATCTCCGAATCATTATTGAAAGACGGCAAATGACTAACAGTTCCTATCACATGTCCTCCTTTTCTGTGTTATCCTTCTTTGTTCTTATTACTTTAAGTATGTAGAGCATCATGTTTCTTCTTCCAAAACTGCTTCATTGAGGCCCTCAGGCCAAGTCTCAGCACAAAATTAATTTTGTCTTAGACAACAGTCTGTCATGTCTGCAGTAATATTCCTTAATCTAGTAGAATTTGATGCACATACTCTATTATCTCTTTAGAGTTTTAAATGGATATATCTAAAATATTATTAAATATCTTGTGTTCACTACCTTTTGATGTTTTATATTTAAAAAGGTGCATTGGATTAAACTGAAAATAAATTCCTTATTAAGAGAGAAAAATATAATTTAGAGAGAGATACCGAGTGATCATATTGAAATGATGTTTATTTCCAGTAAAACAATGTCATACCAGTTAACCTTTAACATTACACAAAGCTAGTGACAATACAAAATGAATGATAAGGCAAGAATAATACTGTACTGGAAGAATATTCATTGACCTACAAAATCTTTCAGGATGCTGAGTAAGTTTTGCCATGAAATAAGTTTAAACTTTTCTTGTGTAAACTCTGTAGCAATGAAAATTTTTGCTCAAATAATGTCTTAAAAAAGGTTGTCTTCCAGTGTATTAAATTAGAAGCTGGGAAGTATGAAACTTATATAAATTAAATGATTTAGCATAAATAGAGAAATGGTATATAGCCACAGTGGCAATTATAATCACTTATATTTTTCTGAGTGTCAGATAGCTTTTTTCAATGAACAAACAAAATGAGCTAATTACTAAGTTTTCTTTATTTCATTATGCTTTAAAAATATTTGTATCACATAATAAAGTTACTTTATTATATTTTATATCTTTTAAGTATTATCTATGATAAAAATATTTTAATACTGTTAATTTATATAGTATATTGACCTTATATGTTTCAATAGTTCTCTAGTATAATTACAAATAGATTATGGATATGTGCGTCTCTTTCTCAATGTATCAGAAAACTTCTGATAATCTTAAATTTCTGAGGCTTTTGCTGTCATTGTTAGTTGTTATCAATCATAGTTGAGTTTATTTATGTTTCAGAATAAAATAATATTAATTTATGTTTTATTTGTGCATCAGTGGTGTAAGCAATCCTATAGTCATGACATTCTGAAATCTTGGCTCTTTATGTAGTGTCACTATTGTCATTTTCTTTTGGAAATTATAGGTGTGGTCAGTCAATATTGTTGGAACTAGTTTCAAACCTTACTAAATTACCTGATGTATCTAGACCTCCAGTTTAAAAACATAATTTTAACTATTTTATTTTTCTATTTCTATTTTAGAAATTTGCTGTTACTACATGTGATTGATTTAGGATATATAGTCAGTATTTTTATGCTATAAAAAATTCTCAACAGAGTAACTTAATAAACTTTGAAGTATTGAATCTCAGGGTCTCTGATTTTGCTTATTCTTAGTTTGGTTTTGGTTTTTAGTGGACAAGCTAGCCTAAGGTCTCCTGCACATAAAGTAGAACTGATTTGACCAAGCTACATATACTAGTCCCCTCACAATCATCACATTTGAAAAGATATTCCATTGACTTTAGTTTTATCTGCCTATCTCTGCTCTCATAAAATGTAACCTATCTATTCTTGGTATACAGTTATCTACTTATTTAGCTAAAGAGAATAATTTTCAAGATTTTACTAAATATGTCTTCTTTGATACTTCCATATGATAATCCTACTGTGTCAATCAGGTTGAATTTTCATAACATGCACTGATGTCTCTCTCCATATGTTTATTTCATATTTCATATTGTATTTTAATTAAATAAATGATTTTAATAAGAACATATATCTAGCAAAGAGATATGAGATTTTTCGTGCACTCTAATTTGTTCTGATTTATTCTTGCATTAAAAACAATGAAAACTATGAACCATGTGTCAGAGAGCAACAATTTCAACATCAAAGTAATTTAATTCAGTCAATATAATAAAGTTCATAAGTCAACTTCATAAGAAGGTGCTGTAGTAGCTTTAAATTAAATATTAGTGTATTAGTTTTATTTATGACATCTGGCATTCTGAGTTATTGCATAGTTAATGAAGCATCTGCCTCACACATATATGTCATATATATCTAGCTACATAGTTATATAAGGAGGTAAGAAGGTATATCTAATTTGTAACAGTTTCTGACAATATTTTAAGCTTTTAAGATTATAAAAATATTCTATTGAATTCAAATCCTCTCATTTTCAACTTATTGAATATGCTGTGCTATTCTCCTTGTTTATTTTCATAAATGAGAATTAATAAGTCCTCTAAAATGCAAGGGCATACACTAATTCTTTCATTTAATGGGAGTGAATGTCTATTAACAGATAAACTAAAGAATAGACCAATTCTGTCATGCTAGTAAGAATAGGGACTTTTTAAATTCAGTCTTGAAAAATGAGTTACAGACAGACAGACAAACACAGAAACATAGAGACAAACACAGATAGATACACATACATACACACACACACACACACACACATATATATATATTAATATACACATGTTAATATATATATGAAAAATCTAAAAATAAATATCATTAAGGCACGAAGTCACAGGTTTCCCCAAATAATATCACAAATTGACAAATAAGATTACTTATGAATTAAAATGTGTCTGCCTATTGTGAAGTGACAGACTGAGGAATGAGAAAAAAAATGTTACCCACTATATATCACGCAGCAGTTTGGTATATAGAGTATACAGGAAACATAAAACACTTAACACCAACAAAACCCTAATTTGGTAAAATCTAAGTAGACATTTCTCAAATGAACACAGATAGCTAAGAAATGAAATAAAGTCACTCTATTGTTCAATGAAGAGTACAAATTACAGCTGTATTACTAGTTCATCGGTTCCCAGTGAGAAAGGCTGTACTCAAGAAAACATACACTAGAAAACACAGGTAGGCTAAATTCCTATTGCTTTTTCCAATAAACCTTTGTGGTTAATATTTGTACTTGAAATGTCTTCAGTAATATTTAACTCTGCCTGATCAAAAACAACAATCCAGATAAGGTGGCTAGTACCTTCATTCTTTGTATGCAGGAGGCTGAGAGAAAGATATTAATGTCAGCTCAAGGTCAGTCTTGACTACATAGTTATTAACTACCATTAAGGCCTATATAACAAGACTCTGTCTTGGGATAAGAAAATCAAAATAGAAAATGAGGAGAAAGAAGACAAAACAATCAGAAATTGTTGTTAAGTTATGGCAAAAGAGGAATTATAATTCATTATTAGTGAAAATCAAAGCTAGTGATGACCTTGTGAAAAGCAGTGTAGTACTTTGAGATAAAAATTAAAATGAAGATATCTTTGACACGTCTACACTACTTCTGATATTGTATATGTACATTGGATCAGTTTCTTAGCTACTGGAATAGCCATAACATGGATCTGGAAAGACTCTATGGAATGACTTAGAAGTTCTTTAGGTACTTCAACAAACAAGTAGAAGAAGATATGGTCTACATATACAGGGGGATTTTACTCATCTGTCAATAAAATGATATCATGACATTTGCATGACAAGTGATGAAAGTGAATATTATTATGTTTTGTCAGATTCAGATATTCAAACATCACATTTATTCTGTCATATTCATAACCTAGACTTTAATTTGTGAGTGTGTGTGTGTGTCCTTGATTACATGTGTGTATATGTGTATGGAAAGGGGACAGAAAAAAAAGAGATGAAGTAGAGGACAGTAATGTTGTAATGTGACATGAAAGCAGAAATAAGAGTAAAAAAAAAAAGGACAAAGGGGGTTATAAGGATGACAGAAGACAAAGGGGGAACAATTAGAACATGACATAAATTAAAACACCACACTGATATGTATAACTTCATACACATTAAAATATTTATAATAACAATAAGTGTGTCATTTAAAATACTTGTGGCATAACCAAAAATCGCATTCCGTGTCATATGTAGTATCAGTAGATATATTTACCCTCTAATGAGGAGTGATTTCTATCCAGAACCTAACATAGGAATTCTTATTCATATTTTCTAATTAAATTTACTTTTATTTGTTCTTCATGTTTCCTTCTATTCACCAAAGTCTCTAGAAAAATTTTTGATCATTATGGTTTAACTTTGATAACTATCCTTCTTATGAGTATGCTCCAAAAAGATAAAACACAGTTTTATTTTCTAGTTTTAGTTTATTTTTAGTTTCTAGTTTTTTTAAAATGTGTCCCATCCCCTCTTTTCTGCTCTTTCTTGCTCCAGCCCTGCTTCCTCTGGGCCCCTGCTTACTCCAGGCACCGCTTGCTCATTTGAGGGCATCAGATCTCATTATGGATGGTTGAGAGCCACCATGTAGTTACTGTGATTTGAACTCATGACCTCCGGAAGAGCAGTCAGTGCTCCTAACTGCTGAGCCATCTCACCAGCCCTAGTTTTACTAATTTAAAAAAAATGTGTGTGTATATATACTGATTTTTTTTTTTTTGGTCATTTTCAGCTTCCATTTTCCTTTTTAAATGTCCTCTACCAATAAAACTTTCCTTTCTTCTTTCTAACACTGCTGTTCTATTTACATATATTTCTTTAGCACAAATTGTTAGTTATGTGGCTTTACTTACAAGGCCATGTGTATGGGGCTTACTTACTGCAATATGGGCAACTAACAAGTGAATACACCCATGAGGAAAATGGCGCCCCCTAGCTGTGCACTCATTAAGTGCTCGTGGTTCCTCAGTGATGGATGTGGTCTTATAAGCTTGACTCTCATATGTGATGACAAAGCAAGGAGTCCAATTTCCAGCAACTAATTAAATCTCCAGTGAGTTAATGAGTGAAAAGGCCATTTTAAAAAACAATGTTTTGTCACACTCCTTCCCAAAGTCTAGCTCTTATACTCTTCATATTTTATATCCATCCTATGAAAGATCTCCTGAGTTTTGGAAGAGATTATTTTAATATTCAACTTTAAAAATGTTATTTTTAATTGTACATATTATGTGTGTCTGTGGATATTTGCATGTGCTGAGGTACTTGTGGAAGTCAGAGGAAGCAGAGGAACTAAAGTTTCAGGCAGTTGTGAGCCACTGTTTTAGTCCTTGTTTATTGCTGTGGAGAGATACCATGATGAAACAATCTTTATAAAAGGGAGGATCTAATTGGAGAGATATTTGCAGTTTCTGAAGTTTATTCCATTATCGTCATGGGGCATGGCCTGGGGGCATGAAGGCATGTAGGAAACTTTGGAGCAGTAACTGAGACTTAAAGCCTGAGACATAGGAAGAGAAACACACACACACACACACACACACACACACACACACACAGAGAGAGAGAGAGAGAGAGAGAGAGAGAGAGAGAGAGAGAGAGAGAGAGAAAGAGAGAAACTCACAGCTGGAAGCTTTGGACAGCAGGCCCCAATGATATGAGAGGCCGTGGGTTCCAAGAGTTTTATTCCCAAGGTGTGGTAGTTGGATCTGGATGTGCACTTCCCAATCTAAGCCAGGACAGGCCTGCCTTAAATAGGGGAGGGGGAAGAGGAGGGACTGAGAAGGAATAACTTAATTTAGATATGTACCCTGGCCTTTAGGAATATGGAAATCTCTCGAGGCGAAAGCCTGTAGTCATGCCCTCTACCTGTAGGTGTGGATGCTGTCACAAACCTCTGAGGGTAGCCAAACGTGTCTGCTGCAAGGTGCAGTTTAATGGAGATGTAGGCTGAGTGTAGAAACCTGGATTCTGGGGGTGTGGCCGAACACCTGCCATTTCTCCGTTCAAAAGGCCCATGCCCAGCCAAGAATCAAGACATGTTTCCATGGTCTGATGAGGAAGAGAGAGAGGGGGAG
>NW_021604698.1:137860-201213 GCF_004785775.1 Grammomys surdaster
GGGGAGGGGGAGGGGGAGAGGGAGAGAGAGAGAGAGAGAGAGAGAGAGAGAGAGAGAGAGAGAGAGAGACTGACTGGGACTGGGAGGTTTTAGAACATCAAGGCTAATCCCCAATGACTGGCTTTCTCTAATTAAATCTCACCTCCTAAACCCAACAGTTTAAGGAAGTTCCCTTCCCTGGTGATTATGCATTCACATATGTGAGCCTATGGGGAGGTCATTTTTATTGAAACCACTCCAGCCAGCTATCAAACGTGGATGCTGAGTACTGCCGTCACACCATGTAAAATGGTACATACTCTGAAAATAAAAATCTAAAGCTGTGAACACATACATACACACATTTTTATAAGTGAAATGTCTATTATCAGGCACATAGGGTGAAATTAGAAAAAAATCATTATCAAATCACATATTTAATACATACATACATACATACATACATACATCTGTAAGTGGTGAAAAGTCTACTAGAAATAATCTTCAACTGTTATGACAAACTCACTTTATATTAATATTCACCGTCTGTGGTAGTTTCATATATATAAGACTTTTATATGAAAAGTGGTGTTTCTATTATTCTTGATACGCCTTTGAAATATAAATCCAGTGGCTCTTGAACGGCATTGTAAATTACTCAACAAAACATTAATAAAAGAATAAAGGATATTTTCACAGATATTATAAATTTATGATATTTCTAATATGTGTTGGTTTTCTTATATGGGCAGCCTTCATATTAATACACTTAAGCAAAAGTAGAGTTTCTTTCCACGCATATAAATTGAGAATTTCTTTTTGGCACATCTAATTTAGGGCAGTAGCGGTGTATAAAAGAGGAATGTGAATGCCTTTCTCTACTTACTGTTAAATCTATGTAAAGATCAATCTCATACACTGTATTGCAGAGATATCAATCATTTATGCCATGAACACACAATGCTATAAAATTTGATCCTTTTGTTGTTTAAAATAAAATTGATTTTGTCTCTTAGGAAAGAAAGAATAAAAGCAAACCTAGAAAATAACACATACCACTGAAGACTCTTTAAATAAAGAAAAATTCCCCAAATAATAAGGTGTTCCATTATTCTCCAAATAGAGTTGTAAATTTACAGAAAAGGTAGAGACAGATTAACACTATTTATATCTTTTATAGATCATTTAACTTTTGGATTTTGAGACTATGTACACGTTTGTTCTCTGACCTCCTATTTTAAAACTTTTAAAGTCATGTGCATATAAAGTAGTTTATGTGTATATTTTATTCACATATGCAGACATAAAATGATAAATTCTTATGACTAACATTCACAAAAGATTTTATTTCATCTGTAATCAAATGAATTTATGAGATGAAGAATTTACTGAGCTGAATATTTTTTAATGACTGAAAAATGCTCACCAGAAACTTCACTTTTATCTTAGTTCCCAAAATGTCTTCCATTATTCATGGATTTTTGCTAGTGAGGAATTTCAATTTGATGTGTCTGTGTATGTGTGTTTACAAACATTATATTTCAGTTTCAGTTTTATAAAATATGCTTAACTTTTTATGCTTCTAATGTAAAAGAATTGTATACAACTTAGAACTACTTGTGTTAGTCACTTTTAGCTGTAAGAAAATCATGATAAGTTATCTGAGAAAAGAATCAAGACGAAGAGATTTTCTACATCAGTTGTCTGTGTGTATGTCTGTGAGATTTTGCTCAATTTTTAATGGAGAAGAAAAAGCTCACCTTTAGTGTGGACAGCACCATAACGTGGCCTGAGCCCTGACCCCTATAATGGAAGAAGCTGATTACTGCATAAGCAGGCAACATGTGTGGATACATTTCTCTATGTTCTTTTGTTTCCGAGGTGTGTGGGTGTGGTATAGCGAATGTTTCAAATTACCTCTCTGACTTCCTTGAAATAAAAGGCTGTATTATGAAATTGTAAGCCAAATAAACTCTTTTTTCTCCATTATGCTACTTTTTATCAGACCGTTCATCACAGCAACAGAAATCAAACAAGAGTTCTAATCATTCACACATGTTAATTATCTAAAATAGCATGATAAAATAATGATGGTTTATAGATTATTTGGAACTAAACACATAGTCAAGTCAAATAACATTAAAACACATTTCTTGATAAATAACAAATATCTTAACGTAACATAATTTCTGGAAATAGATTTCTTTTATAGGCAAGTGGGAAAATCTGTCTTGGCAATTTGCAAAATACCAACTAACAGCAGAATAAGTGAAGCTGGAAATAAACATGCTGTTATACACCAAATTTCCGATAGAAGAATGAGGCTGAACAAAGCCTGTTTTGTGGAGCAGGCTTAGATTAGAGACATCAACAATTCATATTGGAGAAAAGACAGAATTTTCAGCAAATGGGGCCAGTCAAATTGTAAAGGGCTATGTAGAGAGGTGAAACTAGAATAACCAAAATTAGATATGAAAATTTGACTTTTATTTCTTCAGATGAAGGGATGTACCTCAGGTGACAACTGTACACAAGCTGTGGGAACTCAAGGCTTGGGTTAAACTCAGAGAATTTTTATCGCTGTTCTATCTATCCCTAGGCCTAGGCCTGGAAACTTCTAGCCCCTATGCATTCTAATCTTCCAAAATGGCTGATTCAAACTGGCTTTTCTCAGTTTTACATTGAATTGCTCTGCTTTGCCACATACTAATTTTGTCAGTATTAAATAATCTGGGTCATCCTCATTCTCTGACTTTGTCTTGTCTTTACTTGTGTCTTGGTTGTTCTTCTTGCAACCTGTCTCTATAAAACTCTCCTGGTAAAACTGCTTCCTCTGACCTGGACGGAGCTACATAAAAACTCACTTCGGTTCTACTGCATGAAGTCAACTGACTCCCAGCTGATCTACTTTCTCTTCCTGTAGTGCTCTTAAATAGTTTATGTTTCCTGTGGTTTTCTCATGAGAGTTTGTTATATCTTATCTCTGACATTCTGCCTGGAGCCAAATCCATGAAATTACCTGCTGTTCTGGAAAAACCTAGTCAGTTCAAGTACAAGGTTAAGAAAGGACGTTCACAGTCTCAGGCACCAGAAACTTAAAGAATGTCTGGTACTTCCCAGAAGCCAGTTACTATAGTGGGATGGTCTTAGGCAATGAGGTTATGATAGTGGGATAGCCTTAATGATCCTTGTCTAAAATTCCCGTTTCGCTATGCCTTATAACCTGCCGCCTGAAATTAAAATTTGAGAGCTTGATCAAAACCCTCGACTTGCTCTCCTTCTTCATGTCTCTTGTCCTTTCATTTGTCCACTCCCCCTGCCCCCAGGTCTTCGTTGAATTCCCCGAGGGTCTCGGCAATTGATGTCCAATGTTTGAGGCTCAGAGTACAAGATATTGATCTGGAAGAGCAACAGGAGTTGCTCGTCTATGGATGTCCCTCAAGTATCGGATCACCGCTTCCCCATGAACTCAAGAAGATCCGCATTGTGATTGCCACAGAGTCACCCACCTGTGAAACCGATCCATTTATGGTAAGATAGACCAATGCAGTCATGGGACAAGCATTAAGTAAGCATGATTTACTCTTAAAGGGTTTGAAGGAGTCCCTCAGGACACGAGGAACTCAGGTTAAGGAAAAAGATCTTTAAAGATTCTTTGATTTCATCGGTGATGTTTGTCCATGATTCCCTCAAGAGGGGACTCTTGATGAGAAAAGATGGGTTAGAGTTTGGAGATTGGTTAAAAGATTTCTATGGGACCTTTGGTTCCGAGAGAGACCCTGTTCAGGCCTCTTTCTATTGGAACCTGGTGAATGATATACTTAAGGTCTATAAACAATGGCCAGGCATTCAGGAGATAGTAAAAGAGGGAGAAAAAGTCCTACTACGACACCCCCGAATACCCTCTGTGAGTCTGTTTCTATTCCCATGCCTGATTCAGAGGTCCCCGCCACCCCGTTGAGGCTGCTGTGGCCAAGACAGCACCCGTAAAAATTCTTCCTGTCATACCCTAACTCTCAGCAGTTGAAGCTTTACGTGTTGTTGAATTAGCCATTCAAAACCAGGGGGTTACCTTTGTCTTCTATGAGAAGTCCATTTTGTTTGTTGTTTGTGCCACTTCTCATACACTTACCGGAGTGTTTTGACAGTGCGGCCCTCTCCTCTGGGTCCATCTTTCAGCTTCCCCTGCTAAAGCACTCGCCCCTTATACCTCCTCGGTTGCTAAGCTTATCCTTTTGGGACACGAACAGAGGCTCCAGTTTTTGGGTAACGATCCTAATAAAATAATTGTGCAGTATTCTAAAAATCAACTAGATTGGCACATTCAAACCACAGATGAGTAGTAATTTACTCCTCCTATTTGGGAATAATTGATAATCATTTTCCTGCTGATGAATTGCTTCGATCTGCTAAAATTCATCCTTTTATTTTTCCAAAATTTACCTTCCCTCGACCAATACCAAACTCTTGCTTGGTGTTTACTGATGGCTTCTTTAATGAAATGGCAGCTTTTGTTATAGATGGACAGGCTACCCCTATTTATTCCCCCTTTAAATCTGCCCAACTTGTAGAACTTTTTGCAGTAATAAAAGTGTTTCAATTATTAAAACGTCGCCCCTTTAATTTATATACTGACAGTGCCTATATTGCACACTGTGTTCCCATTCTTGAGACGGTTCCGTATGTTAGACCCTCCACAGATGCCGCCCCTCTTTTTTCTCAGCTTCAAAAATTGATTGCCTCTAGATGCCACCCCTTTTTTGTTCAACATCTCCGTGTTCATTCCAATTTGCCTGGTCCTGCTTTCTAGAGGAAATGCCTGTGCAGATGCTGCCACCCACTTGACCTTCCCGGTGTTGATAGGCTCTGTAGAACAGGCCCCCAAAAGTCATGCCTTACATCATTTAAATGCTCAGACCCTTCACTTACTTTTTAAGATTACTCTTGAACAGGCACGCCAAATTGTTAAACAATGCTCCGCCTGTGTCACACTTTTGCCCATCCCCAACCTAAGCATTAAACTCAGAGGTTTGGTTCCAAATGAAATATGGCAAATGGATACCACACATATTCCTGAATTTGGAAATCTTAAAAATCTTTATGGGACCATAGACACCTTTATTGGGTTTATTTTTGCTACTTTACATACTGGAGAGGATTTCAAAAATGTTGACCATATTTTAAATTGTCTCTTCATCATGGGTAAGCCTAAAATTATTAAGACTGGTCCCAGCTACGCTAGGAAAAAATTTCAAGAGTTTTGCCGCCAGTTACAAATCAGACATATTACTGTCATTCTCTATAATCCCCAGGCACAAGGCATTGTTGAACGTGCCCACTGAACTATCAAAAATATGTAAGTTAAAGATGGAGGAGTTATATCCCCAGAAGGGGTCCCCTAAAAATATTCTCCATCATGCCTTGTTTGTTCTCAATTTTTTAAATCTGGACACTCACAGCAAATCTGCTGCCGATCACCTCTGGCACCCTGAGATTAATAAAAATTATGCCACAGTTATGTGGAAGGACCCTCTTACCTTTAAATGGAACAGCTCGGATCTAGTTCTCACATGGGGCTGAAGATCAATATGTCTGTTTGATACCAAAGAAGGCCCAGCTAGATGGCTGCCAGGAAGATTAGTGAAACAGATACTTCCACAAAGCCAGACCCAGTTGTAGATAAAACGGATAACAATTGAGATTCAGGGAGGAGAGATCTCCCTGAGAATTCTCTTCTTCTTTCCTTTCCAGATGAAAATGAGCCGCCCAAGGTGTTTGCTGTTGGAGGTTCTGATCCTGATGACTGGGCATAGGACTTGTAAGAATGAGTGATAATAATCCTCACCAATCCCTTAATTTGACCTGGCAAATAATTAATGGGGAGGGTGACGCTGTGTGGAACACTGGTGGCCCTGCCTTTACCCTGATCTCTGCAAGTTAGCCATAGGCACCTCTGCTAATTGGGACCTGGATGGGCATACAGATTTTCAAAAAGCTCCCTCCTCGCCCTCTCCTCCTGGCAGACTCGGCCTCGACCTTTGGGACGGTTGTGGCACATAAGATAGAAGGAGCCTGTTAAGAGTTCTTCCCGTCTATGTTTGCCCTGGCTATCACTGCAACTGCTCTTTGAATCCACAGTGTGGAGGTAAAAATGATTTTTTTTTTTTTTGCAAAAATTGGGTGTGAAACATCAGGTGACACCTACTGGCGCCCCTCCTCTTCCTGGGACTTTATCACGGTCACTGCTAATTATACACATCATAAAACAGGAAGCCAGGGAGACCCAGATTGGACTAATATTCCAGAGTGGTCAGGCTGGTGTCACCCGCTTCATATTCAATTTACCGATCTAGGAAAAAGGAATAATAAATGGACCAGTAGCCATTCTTGGAGGTTGAGGCTTTACAAGGAGTACTTTAATGATGGCCTACTATTTACTATAAAGAAGTTGATACAACTGCCTGGAGTTGGTGGGCCTACAGTGCCTATTGGACCAAATCGTGTTTTAAATCCCTTACCCCCACAAAAACGGTCCTCTAATCTTGTTCTCACCCTTTACCCCATTACCCCCTCTCCTTCTGATGATGCCTTTAAACCTGATACTCGACATTTTATTCTTGAGGTTGAGGTCATTAATAGGACCTTTTTAGTACTAAATCATTCCAGCCCTGAACTCACTGAATCCTGGTGGTTGTATTATCACTCTAGTCCATCCTTTTATGAAGGAATTGCGATGAGTTCTGATGAACAATTTTAACTACCAAAACAATGAAAATTAAAACACTATTGAGATTTTATCTTAACGTGAATCACTAAGACAATGAAAAAAAAAGACAAATTTGACAAAGTTTTGGGATTTCAAAATGGTTGAAAAACCAGGTAAATTGCTTCCAAGCTTACCCAAGAAGCTACATCAATCTACATGACCAGATATACTGTTGTTGAGCATTGCTGTATAACACTTTCCAGTGAGGTTGAAATATCCCATCCTGTAGGGACGACCACTAAGAGGGGAAGTAAATAGCAACTTTAAATAGCTTCAGAAGTCCTTGAAACTTTCCAGATTTGTTAGGCTCCTTTCTTCCCAAGGTTACATATATAGTGTCTGTGGAACCATCTGTGGATAGACTGGAAGAAGCAGGTCCAATAGAAGCGTCTGTTTCTGAGAGAAGATTAGAGCATCTGGAGGATGCTTCTCTGGAGCTTTCCTGGAAGTAGTAAACACGTGGACTTGAAGAGATGTTGAAACACACACACACACACTCACACACACACACACAATAAGTAGAAAATAAAGTTAAGTACAATCAGGAGAAAGAAATTTTTTCTTAGATGCACGTTTCAAACCCTTAGGTCTTTGTGGATGAGGGGTTAGGTTAAGTTCCAATTCCAGGGCACAGGAGAGAAATCCCACCCTTAGGAATAGGTAGGTGTACTTATCTGGATCGAGTCTATTTGGTCCATGAAAGGTAGATCTGAGTGAGTTTCCAGTAGCTTGTAAGTTTGCAAAAAAGATAGATTTGTTAACAACAAATCTATGAACAGTCTTTACGATGAGCTTAGGGAGGACAAAAGACTTTCCTGGAGCAGAAGAAACAAGAAGGGGTTTTTCTTTCTGTCTAGGAGATGAAATATATATAAAGAGAGTAACAATAGTAGGACTATGCCCCCAAATATACTAACTACAAGGAAAGAGAACATTTGTAATGATAATGCTGTTAAGATTTTTGGCTTTGTCGCTAATCACAAACATATTTTGAATGTTTTAAAAATTAAGAGTGGTAAATATATTAATTCTTCTATTTTATGATTTCACTTTAAACTGTTAGTAATTCAATAAACATAGGTTGTGGTACTTAAATTATTTACCACATTTCTTCTGAAAACTTAATGTCGCATAATTGAATAATGTACTTAGGATTTCTTTTTGCGTTAAAGAGACATTGTGGCTGAAGGGACTCTGGCCACCTCAAGCATAGTAAGCATGACTCTAGCAGGACTTGTTCTTCTCCTCTATACTTATGTCTTGCAAAAAGAAAAGTAAATAACATTCCTGAAACTAGTCTCCAAGGTCTATTTCCTTATTTGTCTATTTTCTCCTCCACAGGTCAATTCTCAAGCGCCACCTATCAAAGATTGAAGTTTAGCAATCCAAAGACCCCAATGGCTCACCTAATCAACATGCCCAATTAAATTTTAGACAGCAATCCACCCATAAAATTTTCAACACAAAATTGATTCTGTCTACAAGAAATGGAGAGAAATGTGATGGAGCAGAGACTAGGAAAATGGCCAAACAATAACCAGCCCAACTTGATACCCATTGCAAGCCCAGTGTGGCCCTAGTTGGGACAGAGTGACATGGTTTCTGCCTATGTATGAGACAGGGGATAAGTTAGAACCTCCATGAGTGTCTGGCTTCTGTGGGCATAAAGCTTGTTTGTGTAATGATGTACATATTTCACATTCCTCCAAGGAGTGTCCTCTCTGTTATCATTTATGACTTGATGATAATCAGACATCATGAGTCCAGGAGGCAAAGGTATGGACAATGTCTCAGCAAAATGGGACCTTCAGGACAGCCCTTAATCTTATGGGAAAGAGCACTGAATACATGAGTTGAAAACATATGTAAATTTTCAACTGTGGAAAATATAAGGATGCAATATGAATTATAAGGGGCTTCATGAATCTAAAGGAACAAAGGCAGCTACACTATGAGACATCCAGTCAGAAAAATACATGGGCAGGAAGATTTCTGAGTACAAGGTTAGCCTCAGATAAAGGGAGGTTAGGCCCAGGTGTGGTAGAAATTGTAATTTTAGGGCAGGGTCCCATCCAACCAGCTTATCACCTGAGCTTAACAAATGGAGATAGACCTCTGAAGTGTTTTGTGATTTTTAAATGGAAATGTATGCTTGCTGTCTCTTAAGAATCAAAGGGAATCATGGGATGTTGATTTATTAGATAATAAAAAAGAATCCTGGGGTAAAATGACTGGATTGATTTGTTAAATAAAAGACTGGACCTGTAATCTGTAGAAGATGAGCTATCTAGAGAAGTTTTTAGGGAGAGAGAGAGAGAGAGAGAGAGAGAGAGAGAGAGAGAGAGAGAGCTGTGCATGGAGAACACACACACACACATACACACACACACACACACACACACACACACACAATTGTGCATGAAAGCAGGTCAGGGACAGAGAGATCTCTGAGAATAGCAAGTAGAACAAATTTCCTCCGCTTGGATCCACTGTTTGATTTCTAGTCCTTCTTTTTGTCTCTTCCAGATGTCCTTTCTCTCAGAATCCCTCTTCAGGCTGAGGCTGGTCCTTGGCAACCCATCCCATGGGGAAGCACCAGTCCTTCAAACTATTAATGATACGTTGTTATGCTTGCAGATAGGGGTCTAGCATGGCTGTCCTCTGAGAGGCTCCACCCAGTAGCTGAATCAGACAAATATAGATACCTACAGCCAAACAGTGAATGGAGATTGGGGAGACTTTTAGAAAAACAGGAAGAAAGATTGTGGCCTCTAGGGGAATAGGAACTCCAAAGACGACCAACTGAGTCAAATAACATGGGCCCTTGGGGATCTCAGAGACTGAAGCACCAACCAAAGAACATACAAGGACTGGGCCTAAGGCTTCCTACACTTATGTAGCAGATTGTCCAGCTTGGTCTTCATGTGGATCCTGAATAACTGGAGGGGGGTATTCCAAAAGCTTTTGCCTGCCTGGGGGATATGTTCTTCTAGCTGGACTTCTATGTCTGGTTTCAGTGAGAGAGACTTTACCTAGACTCACAGAGACATGATGTGACAAGGTGGGGGGATGCACAGAGGAGAAGGGGATAGGAGATGGGGGAAGGATTGTGGGAGAGAGTGACCTGGAAGGTGAGGGGCAGTGAGTGGGATGTAAATCAAATAAGTAAAATGATTAATAATCATCATCATCATCATTAAAAAAGTAAACCTCATCTGAACATGCTGTGCTTCTGTTTTTGTACCTTTATAAAGCACTATTCTATGTGTAATGAGTGCCTTTCTCCTCTTTATTTAGATGCAGTCTTTGGTCCCTTGAGACAAGTGCTCCTGCCCCCTTTATTTTGTTCCTCTCCCCCTTTTCCTTGTCCTCTATTTTCTGTCTTTGTCTCTTAGTCCTTGCTTTCTGTCCCTCTGGGGCAGAAAGAAACCTTTTCTGTACTGAGAACTTGGTCTCAAGTCGTGAATGGGTACTAAACCTGACACTGGTTCTGTGACTTGGATTCAGCTTACAGACACCCTCTAATGAGAGGATTGAGACAGGTTAACACCATCACAGGATGCAAACTTGCCATTCAGGAGTATAGGTCTAGGTCTCTGTTTCTCAGAACTGGGCACATCCAGGTAAGTCAGTTACTGGAAAAACCCCAGGCCTTGGGCAACCAGTCAAAAACTGCCCTGTACTCAGAAGCTGCCTTGGCACCTGACCTGAGGCAAGGACAATGAGTCAGCATCAGCTTCCAGGCTTCCCTAGCAATAGTTTCCAGACTTCCTTAGCAACATCTTCTAGCCCTCCCCCCTCCCCCCAGATATAAAGTGAAACAATCAAGATAAAGATCACCAACTTCTCCCTGGAATTCCCCTAATATGCTTCAAATCGGGCAGGAAAGCTCAACTGGGCATCTCCATCTTGGTAAATGGTAGACTCCAGCTTGCTGGACTTCTGCAGAATATAACGCTCTTTGCTTTTGCATACTATTCGAGTCTCGGGTATCATTCTTTGCAAATCATGGGCCCTTACACCCTTATGCCAGTTCTTCCAGATTCATACCTTCAGGCACTGGCCTTCTCCATCCAATAACAGTCAACTGATGAGTTATTTAAAACTCCCTATATTCCTACAGTTCAGATAAGCACATTCATTTCAGTTTCATGTGGTTAGCAAGCTTTCTTTTCACTTTTGGTGACTGTACTGATAGAATCCAGGCCCCTTTCCCACTCTGTAAACATTGTTGATAGGTTGTGAATTCATCCTCAGACCCATTGGTGACAGATTCTGGATGATTATATATTCTCTCCCCGAGATCTCTGGTTTTTTTTTTTTTTTTTTTAGGCCTCTTGATAGACATGAGGACATTCTACCTCAAGTTTGGTCCATCAGGCTCCATTTACGATGGAAACACTCTGCCCCAACTGAAAAACTCATCAGTGGTGCACTTAAGTGTGCAACAATTAACTTTGGCAACGGAATGTCTTTCAGCTTTCTGTTTTGTCTGGCCAAAGCCCTCTGTGTGACTCCTGAATTCTCTGAACATTTTCTGTACACTGCCAGTATTTTAAATCTTTTTACTGACTCATCTTCTTATGAAGGGCAAGAGTACCATACCACTGGACAGAAGAACATGTAAGATTGGATGCTCTCAGACTCCATGAGCCTAAGTATTGAAAATGGTAGGAGTGGAGTCATTCCTGCCCTACCTCTATGTGCTCTGGAACACTTAACCACAGCATCCCACTAAGAGGACCACAACAATTAGTCACATAGGAAAAATACCAGAATTCTTCCCCATGCAAGTAGAGCATCATTTACATCTCAAACTAAACCAATACAAAGCATCTATTCCTAAATCCCACCGTACTACTCAATGTTGATATAGTCTTTGTCCACATGTAGTAAAACACACAAGGTATTTCACTGAGGAGTATATGAGAGTGGTTATTTTACTGAGCTCTAATACCTGGCAAAGTGTTCTCTCACCTGGAAGCATTCATCACTGAACCCTGGATCTGCCTGCCTCTTAACCTGCCACCATCACTGTCCTGCTGTCACCCCGGCTGCTGTCTCTGGTGGTTTTGGGACTTCAGCTACCTGCCCTTCACAGGCTGCCCAAACCTCATTGTTTCTCTTCTAAGAGGTATAACACTTCCAGCTTTCCCAGAAGACTGAGACCCATGGATCCTGTCCTGCTTCACCCTTCTGGTGAATAGAGGATGGCATCCTTAACAGATATTTGGTCCTCAAACTTCAGAATCTTCAGAATATGACATTTAAAGTATTTAACTATAAAGCTTTTCATGATAGCAGCACATACCAGCTTTGTCAACATATTTAATATTCTCCAAAGAACATAGATGGACACAGGAGATCCTGCAGTTGGACCTTGCTTTAAATATGGCTTTTGTCATTTAGACAGAAACTGCCCTTTATGTTGACTGCTGCCAGGATATTGTACAAACTAAGGACAAGCAAGACACTGGGGAGTTGATTGCCTTATTTCACCTAGATTAGGTAGGCCACTTCCCCCACAGTCCTACTTCACAGAAATGTCTGCAAGATCTCCTGGGACTTGAAACTGAAGATTGACGCTGTCCTCAGATCTCGTTCTCTAACCACCACAGAGGATGTAGAGTGATTGTCCTGGTAACAGCTACGCCTCTCATTTTTAATAGATTTCGGACCTGCTTAGTCTAAATTTCCCGTTTTCTCAGGTAAAATTCATTCTTCTCTGTGTTTTGCTTGGATAGTGTTGATAAGTAGGCTAGTGATAGATTCGTCACTTTAATGGCAGCAACCAACACTGTATTCCTAACTGTCTTCAGGAGTATAAATCAAGCCATAGACCTGTCTCACTTTCCTAGAATTACTACTAGATCTCAACACTCTTTACCCTGTTACCACACTCAGAAAAGACAGAAACTCACACAACAGGTTTCAGTGTAACTTTTTACTCTTTCTTTCATTTTTTTTTTAAAGGAACTCCCTTTACAATACCTACCCTCAATTAACCACCTGATAAACAACTGGATAGGAAAAAACAGCCTGTAAAGTTTGTGTAAGGTCTGAAAATAAGAAAGCTTAAGCTATGAGGATCTAAGGAAATGCTTTAGGGTCTAAGAAGTTGTTTTAAGGTGGGTAAATGCAATATATAACATATGGTGAATAAATGCAAGTTTTAAAATTCAGAGGACAGGAAAATGTAAGTGCTGACAGAATAGTAATTTAAGGTGTATAGAAATTGTTTCAGATTTCTTTCCATGAGTATCTATGCTACTGTTGGAGTCCCATTCATTCTTTTCTCTCATTTATGATGTGAGACGGAAGGTCCTATTATGATTTTTTTCTTGTTAATAAGAGAATACTATAGGATGAAGAGGTGGATATAGACATGATGGAATTGAGGCCTAGGTAATCCTCCAGAACCCTCCACACTCCTCTGTTAACATGTTCCTTTCAAGGGTTTTTTTTCTCTGTTCCCTCAAGTCCTATTTCTCTACTAGGAAAAAATGTCTATCTATTATATTCAAACATATATTTTGTGTTTTTCTCTTACAACTGCTCCCAGGACACTGCATCTCTTCCCTTCCTTTTCTTATCTTCTATTTATAGACCCTCACTCTCCAAGATCCTCAAATGCCCCTTATATTTGTCCACTTCTTTAGTCAACCCCGTTTTATGGGATACCTCCGTCTTTCTTTTACTGCACATCATAAAACACCTAATATACTCTAAGACTCTTTGACTTACATTTGCAAACACCAATACTTCTTACTTTTCAGGAGCCTCTGCCTCAAACCTGGAACGTCTTATATCTACCTCTAGACACATAGTACTCCCATATTAATAAGTAAAAGCTTACCATGACCTTCCACTTTATGTTTTATTTTTTTCACTCTTAAATGCCTAACTTTTAAGAAATCCTCTCCATTATCCTGGATAATAACAGTTGTTGTGGATGGCTTTGGTGCTTCCTGTATTTTGATGTTAATTCTGCTTTCCTAGGAGGGGCTGTCTAGAACAAGGTATGAGTCATGTACTCAGGTGTCTACTTGTGATCCTTCCCTCGAATGTATAAAGGGACTAATCACTGGGTGAGTAGGCAGGACTTCTGGTTTGGAGAGGGGACGAGAGGAAGCAGGAGAGAGATAGGGATTTTTGGACTGGGATAGTGAAAGGACAAGATGTTGCTACTAGTATCTCCCAGTTTCAATGGCAGATTCACCATGGGAAGATTTAGATTTTATATGGCTTACAAGGTTAGGACTCTAGTTGTTGTGCCCAGCGATTGAGTTACCAGTGATTCTGACCTATGTCTGTGTGGTGTTTTCCTCCACTCGGGGGCTCGATTGGGTTCCCGAGAGAAAGGTGCACCACCAAAGGCTTTAAAGGTTTTGAAGCATGGGGCTAGTGTGGTATAGACCCACCAGTGGGAACTTAGTGAGCTGGGTGAAGAGGTGTTGGAGCTCTGAGTCTAAGAGTCTCCCTGAGATAAGAACAGGCCAGCCATTGCTCACCAATGCATGGCCAGCCAGCTGGCGGGGCAGAGAGTAGCTGGGTGTAGCATGGGAAATACTTGCCATTCTTTTTAATATTTCCTGCAAAAAACAGTCACTTTCAATCCTAAGTCTTAAAGACATTCTCAATACTCTTGCATGTCCGCTTCTAAACCCTTTATTCTTTACAGAGATAGACCCTGATGCTCAAAAATCCCCCAAACTGACATGAACTGTCCTTCTCTAGGGATTCAGAGATAGTTACCACCGTTGTGGCCAGAGACTTGCTACAGACTTGGCCTGGTTTTCCCCTCTTACCTCACACATGCTTTGGCTTATAAATAACCTCCTCCTTTACTGTCCTTTCCTCTCTGGTAGCCTATTTGACACTGGCTCATTCCTCAATTTCTTCATCTCTGTAAATTACTGACTCTAACCTTCCAAAGCTACACTCTTCCCTCTCCAAGCCACTTATCTTGGTTTCTTTCCCACATCTATGCTTAAATGCCTTACATTAAACCATGATGCATGTCTGCACTTCTTATCACTTCCTTCATGACCATTTTCTTCCACTCATGTACTCACTTCTGATACATCCCATATACTAAGCCACTTCTGAACCTCCTCACGGCCTCCTTTTTCCTCCTACTCACTAACAATTCCTTAAACTTAAAATCCCCATTTGGGTCAAGATCCTTTATATCCCTGTCCAAAACCTCTCAAAGACCAATTCTTGCCTCCTTCTCATATACAAACAGGTCCTTTAGCTACTTCTGATTAAACATTCTTAAACAGATTTGCAGCTCCTTCCTTTCAGAGGGCCACTTCAGACTGATCCCTCTTATTCTCACTCTCTAGCTCAACTGATAAATTCTTCATTGCTTCTCACTGCTTTTTTTGCACCTCTCTTTATAATCTTGCATTAGTCATAGGCACTCTATGCAACTAATATTCAAATTACCAATGCCCAATCCCTATTCCTGACTACTAGAACCCTTAGCTATTCAGCCCCCAATTTGGAATCCAAAACCAGGTTTTTTCAACTTTTCCACACCAACTCCATGAACCTGCTACAAATCACCCCTCATACTGTCTTCTAGAGCATCTCCAATCATCCATGTTCCTAAAATAATTCAATTTCAGAACCCACTTGAACACACCAAAAAAGACTATTGTCATGTAACAAAGGCATCTTAAATTGTATTCCCCTAACACAACCAGACCATGCTTTCAGATAACAGATTTTCCTCAATTAACCTTATACATAAAATCTAAATTTTCTTGGATCTTCTCAAGAACTATCAAACATACTCCAGATAATTACTACCGCTAAACAACATCCTAAGTTTTCCTGTCTTTTCCCTATTCCCTCTTCTCTCAGGTGACTCCATCTCCCTTGTCCTCCCCTTATTCTTTCCTGGTCTTGAGACTCATTTTCAAAATTATTAGGGCCATAAACCTGACAGTTTTAAGTGTACATTCAAAATAATTTTACTAAACTTCTTAATTTTACTTCTACCCCTAGTTTGCCTGTCCAAACAGATTTAAAATCAACTACAAACTGTTCTAGATCAGTGTCAGACCCATTAGTTTCCTTGGTGTCTACAACCTGGTTTACCCTCACAGACTACACGTCCCTCTACTTAGAGGATCTCAAATAACCTGAACATCCAACTGATACAGCCTGGTCTTTCCAGCCTTCTCCAACAATTCAACTTCCTTGAATCTCCCTAAGAGTGATGCCTTAATGTCAACATAAAACAGCTACAGAGAGTGATGTCCACTTACTCAGCACCCAGAAACTAAATTGTAAAACAAAAACATGAGACTGAAGTTACTCTGCTTAGTTCAGTCATGGTAAGCCCTATTTTAACAGGTCTTACTCTTCTTCCCTATTCCCTCTGCCTTGCCCCAAACCATTAGAATATATTCCTGAAGCTATCTCCCAAGGATTATTTCTTTATTTGCTCACTTCCTCCTCCTGATACCAACTGTCATGATCTAGCTATCAAAGCACTGAAATATAGTAATCGAAACCCTCCTAGCTCACCTAATTAATCATACCCCAATAAAATTAAACTCAGTCTAACATGGGATTCCCCTTGTACCTTTATAGCCTACCATTTTTTGGGTGGCACTTTGTCTCCTTTCTATCCAGAGGTATTCCTTTTTCCTGTAAGACAAATATCCTTGCCTTTTTGTTGTTGTTGTTGTTCTCTCCCCCTTCTTGCTTGTCTTCTATCTGTTGTCTTTGCCTTTTATCCAGAAGATAAATGTCTTGTGCTGAGAACTTAGTGGAAGGGGTCCTTAGCCAATAAAGGTCCTAAAAATGACTACTAACAATTTGAAATGGAAAAAACTATTTCATCTTACAACTTGCAGGTCATAATCAATGACAGAAACCAGTGCAGGAACTCAAGGCAGAAACTAGAATGGAAACCATTTGAGGAGTCCTGTATACCAACTCAATCCTTATTGACTGCTCAGTTTTCTTGGTTATAGCACTCAGGAATACCAGCCATGGATGAGTGGTACTACACACACTGAGCTGAGTTATCCCACATCAATCATAAATCAAGAAAATCTGCCACACAGTTGCTCTCAGGCTATTCTGGTGTAAGAATTTTCTCAGTTGACATTTCTTCTTCAAAACAACTCCAACATATGTGAAATTGTTATATAACTAGCTAACACAAATAGTTTAACAAGGTTTTTCTTTTTAAAATCTGAAACAGAGCTATTTCTATTAGCTATATTTTACTTTTATGTTATATAAAAAAAAGATAACAAGGCAAATAAGTTTTTCTTGTCTGTCCATCTTTTACCATGAGGAATGGGTTTGTCACTGGCTTACTTATTCTGTGTCTCTGTAAGACCTCTACCATCTACTGAAAACATACTTCAGTTACATAAATCTTGGATTTTAAACCATTGTCTTTGTCTACTAACAGAGTTCTAGAATGTTAATGCACATCCAGCTGTCTGCTAGAGATTCTTCTTTCAGGCACAGCCAAAATAGCTCCTTCTTCAGGCTTCTTATCACTACAACACAGAACAAACAGAGCCCTTATTTTGCTATATTTGTTGATGATTTTAATTTATCTTCTAATATGTAACAAGATTTGGTGAATACAAGATAACAAAAGTAGTTATATATTGGAAAACTATTATAATAAAGCATGCTGTAATGCTATGATTAAACAGGGCAAAAACAGCTGTCTTGTGAACTTTCAATTGTGTAAAAAGATATCAGTTTTATACTTCATAATTTTTCATTTTTAAATTAATAACTTCAAGTGTAAAAACAATTGAGAATGTTATTATGTCCCTCAATAAAAACTTATGTCATGCCAGGCGGTGGTGGCACATGCCTTTAATTCCAGCACTTGGGAGGCAGAGGCAGGCGGATTTCTGAGTTTGAGAGTTCGAGGCTAGCCTGATCTACAGAGTGAGTTCCAGGACAGCCAGGACTACACAGAGAAACCCTGTCTTGAAAAACAAAAACAAAAACAAAAACAAACAAACAAACAAAAAACTTATGTCATAATATTTAACAGTTTTTTAAAATTGTTTTCATTGCAGAGTTTTCTCCTCTCATAGTTTCTTCAAAACATAACAACACTGCAACTCAACAATCACTGGAGTTACACTGTGTATGCCTCCTAGGCAAATGACTTTGTGTAATCACCATATTGTATGGTACCGCTGAAGCTGATGGCAGTGACCCAGAATCTCTTTTCATTTCATGTGTTTACAGTTATATAATATCCTTATGTGTTCATAGCAATGAAAAAAATTATAATACAGATTAATGCAAAGTTATCTTTAGTGTTACAGATATCTGTAAAAGTATATTCATTTTATTTCAGTATTTCATGTGTGACTGCCAATTACACATTATATACATTTTTAATCTATATTCTTTCATAGAAGTTCATGGTATCAAGTAAGTATATTGACTACTGGTTTTGAATATTTGTTTTTTCAAGTAAACTCATCATTTGATTAATATTGGTTAAAGACATGTCATGATTATATATTACATATGAAGAGAGATAAACCATTATTGGAGAAAACACTTTCATAGAATTAATTTTGTGTCAATGTGTAGTGTGTTGGGGTCCCTGAGAAGGGTTAATCAGGACACACTGGATGCAGAGTAACCATGAACCATTGCATACATTTATAAATTCTCCAGCATCTTTTATAGGCAAGCAGAATAAAGATTTCCCACAGCTTCTAATTCTCAACAGCTTCTGTTTATCTGGATTCAAGGTGACCCAAACCTCCTTACAAAAAGAGAAATTTGTTAGCAGTCAAATTATTTTAAATATTGCTTAGTTTAATTAAAACAAAATATGTTTCTCATGAGAAAATGATCATGAAGGCCACTTCCTCAGGCATCCTGCTTACTTGGCAGAACACCAGGATTCTGGGCTCAGAAAGTATATGCTTTCTCACGGTCCCAGTATGCTGGGATTCACAGATATCCTTAAGGCACCTCACAGCTAGCAGGCTGGGCGCAGTTACCTCATGCAATTTCTCTACAATTTCTTATTTTATTTTTTTAATTTAGTTTCTAAAAGGTTTTCCCACAAGGTCCACACTTGCAAAGTGTGATTATGAAAGCAACATTGATAATTAGCCAATCCAACAATGCCAATTAAAACAATGCTAATAAATACAGGAATACTGGCTCCTGCAACTGCAAGTTACAATCTGTATTAAAGCTTTAGGATCCATGCCAGGCAATTTGTCAGCTAATATTTGAGATGCATTGTCGGATGAATTTTTTTGAATGTGTCCAGTACTTGATATTATAATTGTTCATTATCCTTTCTGACAGTAGGATTTTCTTTCAAATATTGTTGAATATTTCTCCATTTCTGAAGGCTGACATTGTATTGAAAATTATAAACACAAAATGTAGTAGAATTCTAAACATAACTTAGCTGCAGGTGTTCTTTCACACTCAAACATTTTTTGACCTAACCAAGATACAGATTGTTTTACTGCATCCACTTCTGTCTGCAGCCTTGCATTGATGTCCACCTGATGAACCCACAATTCATGAGAGTAGTTATGTTATTGTTCTACAAAATGTTTAGTTTGCAAAGAAGTATACAAAGCAACACCAGCTACTGAGGCTGTAGTACCCACAGCTTTAAGACTTAAAATTACAGTAACAACAATTCCTAACATATGCTTTGTTCTTTTTACAATTTCATCAAAGAGTTCTAGTAGTAACAAGTTAGTAGGATTCTTTTCCAAAAGCTTGCCCATATGTACTGTTAACTATACATGACTGCCTTGTTTCACAAGCATTACTGAATATGAAGTAAAAATAAACAATATGCTATTACTGATGCAGGAATATCATCTACAGTTAACACAATATGATATAAAAAAGTAAATTTTCTAATAAGCATTAAGAAAGGCAAAGGTACACATGCAGAAATATTATACTTCTGATATATTATAAAATTATAGGTAGAAACCGACTAAACAGTTACAGTAAATGAACCATAGCTTGAATGGGCAGCTCTTCATCTGTGCCTCACTGCTGCTTTCATCGTTGGCTTCATGTAATCTCTGAATCTGACACCCTGTCACCCTGAGTTGTTGTCCATCCTGAAATGATACAAGACCAAACCCTTTCCCTTAAAATATCAACACCCATTTTTGCCATTCTACCTCAGTAGCATCTTAAACCAGACATTTTGGGGAGGAAAAATTTTTGCATTTGACTCTGAATCAAATGTTTTTCTGCCCTAGTAAGTATATCCCCTTGAGGTAAATTAAGGAAATTAAGTATGAATAAAGCTTAATGAATAAGTATTCTCAGTAAAACTTGCAATTGCATATGAAGAAACATAAAAGGTTCATCTGTTTTCCTCCTTTCTGATTTTTAAGTTGTTGCTTTAATGTAAAGTGAGCTCTTTTCACTTTTGCCTGTCCTTAAGGATCATATTCCATTCCCATTATGTGTTTAATTTCAAAATACATACAAATATGCTTAAATTTATAAAACGTATAGGCTGGGTCATTATCTGTTGTAATAACCACAGGGACATAAGCCATTACAAATTTGACAAGAGACATGGATGTTTTCAGAACATGTAATGAGGGACAACGGATGCTGAGTCTCTCCTCTGTATCTGCTTCCTGCTGACATTAGGATGCTGCAAAGTGCCCCAGAAAGGCTAAAATGCTAGTCAAAGGCTAGGCAATGGAGTATTTTTCTAAAGCAATCTGATTTGCTAATCCTGATGAAACACAAGGAGCAATCACATTGGCTGGCTGAACCAGTTACCATCAACTTTCAGCAAGCCCAGAGTTAGGCAGCTCAACAGTTATTCAATGGCTGGAGTTTGTCAGCCAGGTGAAATCTGCTGAGACAAATATTACAATAGGAACCACAGGTAACATTGTCTAGCAATTGTGAAATGGAATAAATCTCAAGTTCAAGGGAATAATATCCTGTTTTCAAGAACAGGCAGGTGTACGTATTTGGAGTCTATTTAATCTGTGATAGGAGGGTCCAAGTTTTTAAAAACACTTTATTCTCTGAAGCTTATGTGAGCTTTAGTTTACAAAAGAATATGCATTCGTATTTACCATTGTCTTGAAATGCATATATTTAAAAATTTAACAGGTATCTGTTATTAAAGATATAGGTTTACAGCTATACATATATGGATCAAACAGAGATTTTTTTTAGCATGATGAGAGGCACCCTTAAGTTTATATTAAGAGTACAACCAAAGAAAATTAAAATCTTGAGCTTTTGACTGAATTATAAGCGTTAATGTTCCATTAACTTATCAGAACTCCATTGACCCATGTTAAAATTCTGAACTTTGAAAAAACAAGAGCATGTGGGGCAAACATGAAATGCCCCCAAACTTCTTCTTTTCTTTTAATTTTATACATCTGTTTTTTTAGAGCTCCATGAACTCATTCCATAATTCCCTGTCCATAAATTCATAATTCCTGCTGATTGCCACACTGCTCACTGCGACGAGGTGCATCTCTGTACCCAGCTCCAGAACAGCTCATTTTCACTTTCCTTCTCTGTTGCCAAAGCATCCCAGACATGTTTTGCCTCTGCAACATCCACTTATCTCTCCTAGCTCTAATGAAATTTCAAAGATAAAAGGTACCCCCAGGTACTTTACACATTATAATAACTTGAAGTCTTATGCCAACCTTCTTCCAGGTTGCTAAATTTATTGTACCTTCCTTAGAAAACCAGGACAAACATTCCTTACAAGATCTAAAAAAAAGGTATGTAGTTGCTGTTTCTCTACTTCAATGAGGCATAGTGTACAAGAAGCATTTAGATAAAAAGCATATGACTGTTTCCATTTACCATGTTGGTTTCTTGAGTATTACATTTTATGAGCTTCCTACTTTAACTTTATTTTCTCCACTGGTCTTGTTGTAAAGAAGTGGAACAGTCCTCTGATCAGGGAGTGAGGCTGATTAAAGGAAAGATAGACAAAAGATGCAAGAGTCAGGTATGGAGGGCTGCTGGTAAATACCAGCCAGTTGCAAGTGTATTTCTCAGAACCTTCAGTACTATGTAGTTGAAGGACCAAATTGACCAACACTTTATGGGAATTTCCTCCCATTGATGAACAGCATTTTTTATATTATTTTTATCTTTTGCCAACTTTTAATATCTAGTCTCTAGACATAGTTTTATAGACTGATATTCTCTGGTCTTCTAGCTCTCTAACGATACTGGATGCTCGCTGATAACTTCTAAAATGTTCTAAAATCTTTTCTTTTTTATTCTATGGTTAAAACACTGGTGTCTTTTCTCTTTGACTATGTTCTTTATTAAATATTATTACTCTTGGTGGTTTATTTAACTCTTTATGCTTAAATAAGCACTAGAGAAACTTAACACTTTCTTAATCCTCTATTACTTGTACTTTAATAAGCACTAATATCTGGCAAATAACTGCTTAGCAGCAGGGAGTTCAGTGAAAGAATTTATTGCTGGCGCCCCTTTGAAGGAAAGGAAAAGAATTGATATGCTTTCTACAGGCAAATATGCACAGACACATATACATTCAAATATTCATACACTCACACTCTGGCTGGGCCTGGCCTTCTGTCACAATCAACTCCACAAGTATTCATGCATGTTTACACGCATACATATATACCTACACATAACCATATAGACAAACAGATATACACATTTGGATGGAATGTGTTAACTTAAACACCATGTGTTTTAAGCAAATGTTTCAAAAGACAAATATGAGTAATAAATTTAGTTTGTCTTATTTCCCTATAGAAAGGTTTTGGATAAATAACCATGTAATACAGCTTTTAATAAGGTTTACTTACCAAAGATTCTGACCCTCCTGAAGTCTTCCTTTTCACAGAGTCCCTGGAATTTGGGTCCTACTTGTCAACATCTAGTGCATTGGGGTTCCTAGGTAGGGTCATATTAATCAGGATATAAGGGTTGCAGAATAACTGTGAACCATTGCATACTTCACTGGATTCTCCAGTAATTTTTATAGGCAAGCAGAATAAAGATTTCCCACAGCTTCAAATTCTCAACAGGTTCTCTTTCTCAAGCGATAGTTTATCTGGGTTCAAGGTGACCCAAACTTCTTTGCAGACTGAAAAATCTGTCAGCAGTCCAACTCTTAGATGTGTTGTCTAATTAAACTATATACAAAGTTGCTTTTTCATGAGAAAATGATCATGAAGGCCACTTCCTCAGGCATGAAGCTTACTTGGCAGCACACCAGGATCTTCTGCTGAGAAAGTATAATCTTTCTCAGTGTCCCGGTGTGCTGGGATTCACAGATATCCTTAAGTCACCTCGCAGTTAGCAGGCTGGGAGCAGTCACCTCTTGACATTTCTCTACAATTGTAAATAGAGAATACTGAATTACAATTATATAAGAAGTTCCTTGAGCATGAAAACTTTGACAGATGTATGAAAATGATAAAAATATAACTTAGTGGAAACCACACTAAACATGGATGAGAGGTAGGCAACATGGAACAAGAACAGAGGAGGAAAAAGAAAACATGTTCATGTTTTTGTCATGGCCATTCTTGGTCATCAAATTAACTCCGTTTGGAATTAACCAAAGTCCAAGACATTGTGTATAAACGTTTCTTGTTTGGATCATGTAAGGTGAGACCACCTTAAATCCAGATAATTTGTGCAAAGTCTCACAATAAATCTGGACCTTCTGGTGTCAGCTTCTGTAAAGAACATGGAATAATGAAGCTTTTGATTTTTGCCTCCTTTCCCTAACTATCCCTGGGAAGTTCAGTACTTCATTGGTACTGAATTTAAATTTTTGGGTTTTGGCATTTACTGCAGGCTGTCTGAGTTATCTAGTATTGTGGACCAAATAACTATTGGATTATTGACTTCACAAGGGGAAGCATTCATTGTTGGGCTATTAAAACCACAGCCTTCAAATCATATATGCATATATAACTGACAAACCTATGATTATAAAATTTGTTAATTTGTTTGTATTAAGAAAATACTTAAGAGATTAAGAAGGATCACTCTTGGGTATGTCCATGGACCTTTTTCTTGAGAGAATAAAGTGAAATGGCAATTCATTAACTTCCAGGAAGTCATGGCACTCATTGATTGAAACCAATATTAAATTACAGGTGGCTATAGGAGAAGGGCAGCTGAACAATTATACCTGCTTGTGTGTTCACTTTACAGTTGGGATGTGAATAGGAATTATTCTTCTCTTCCAGTATGTCAGGGAATCCTGCCTAATTTTTGTCCAATAGGATAGACTGGACATTCCCAATAAATGAGCCAAAATATAATTTTTCCCTAAAATTGTTCTTGTGAAATATATTTTATTCATTAGCATTACTATACACAATGGAATGTAATATTTACTCGAATTATAGAGGTAAATAGTGATTCTTGCAATGATAGGTTATTACAGAAGCGTTCAGGAAAGTGATGAAGAGGAATGGTAATACTATACAATATTTTAGTGGTGGGTGAAGGCAATCCCATTTTTCAACAATTTACAAATGGTGACTTGTACCAAGTAACTGGGCTTTACCTTTGGTAGCCTAAAAGGACAGGGAGAAATATTATTCTTCATTATATGATAAATTCATTTTCACATGAAAATAAGTACTAATTCATGTAATATTTGATTTCATGACATGAAATGTGAGAATTATAATTTAAGGCCAAGGAGATGGTTCAGTATATAAAAGGCTTGCTGTTCAACCACCACAACAACCTTTGGAACCAAGAAGCCTTGGTAAAACATGAGCGAGGATGATAGGCTGCTTATAATTCTGATACTGGATACAGAAACTGAACCCAGGAGCAAACTGACTTGGCTAATCAGACTCGTTAAAATGGGGAGCTCTGGATTTAAAGAGAGACCATGCTCAATAGATAAATAGGAACAATTGCAAAAGACATTCAGCTTCAAACTTCCCTTTTGTTTCTTTGCCTTTCCAGATTTACTTCACTTTTAGAAATATAGTCCTCTCTGTAATGACACTATCAATTAAACCATGAGAAGTTAAAATATATTTAGTTAATAGAAATAGATATTTGTGTTATTAGGGTCACACCCAATACAAAGTTTATGTAACTACTTCAGAAATTCAAAAGAACTAAAGATTATAATATGAATATATAATTTCTAATTTGCATTTATCTATCGGTTATTCTTTGAGAATTTCATACACGCCTGTTATGTGTTTTGATCAAATGTATATTCTCTTCCTTTATTTGAATTCATTTTAACATTTGCTACCAAATTCCTTTGTACATTTAGCACATGGAATCAAAACTGTTGTAATATTTAATTGCTACCATATAGGTGAAAGAAAATGAGTTGAAGTGTTTTAAAAGTGATTCAAAAAGTGAAAATTAAATATTGTCCAATTATATTCATTTAAAATAAATTGAAAAATAATATTAAAATTATATCATATTCTGAGTGTAAAGATGAATACAGTAATTGTGGGGCAGAAATATTTTTAATGTCTAAAAGTTCTAGGAAAGATGTTTTAATTTAATTAGCTATATTGTAAGTGTGAATATTACAAATTCTTTGATACTTATCTTGCAAAAATCAACATAGTAGATGGTATTTCAGCTCCTAGGAAAAGTATATACACATGCATTCACACATACAAACATACACACACATGCACACACACACACACACAGAAGAGCTACACACATATACACATACAAAAATACAGACAAAGACATAGGCAGACAGACAAACATAAAATGAAACACACCCATAAAAATTGGAGCTTCTCAATGATATTTTTACAGTTTCTGCTTTAAAATAGAATCATGTTACACTTTTCTGCCTCTCTTCCTCTCTCCCTGTCTCTCTCCCTTTATCACTTCATCCCTTCTTCATTCCCACCTTCTTTTACTGTCTTCTTTCTTTTTTTTTCTTTTTGATCTTAACAGTAGGATAAAAATATTGTCATGAAAGACATCAAGCTGATGTCTGTACCTATTCTCTACATTCACACCAATATATCAGTTGATGTTATTGTAAAGGCTCTGTTTAGTAAACCGTGTTGTTCAAAATCTATGGGTGCATCTCCTTGTAATATATAGAAGACACTATGTCACAGCAGAAACCTTGGTGCTTTGGCTCTTACATTATTTCGCCAATACTTTCACAGTGTTTCTGAGTCTTCAGTGTAGGAATTGGTATGTAGTAGTTTGTCTGAGTGCACTTCAGTGTCAGGTGTTCTGTTCCTTTTCACAAATTTTAGATTTTTATAAAGAACTCTGTCTGCTGCAAAAACAATTTTCTTTGGTAGGCAATGAGAGCTATATTTATCTGTGAGCATAAAGACAATTATTTATAATGCCACTAAGAATTGTATTGATTTAGGAAAGTGGCAGAAGTGAGCTTTTCTGCCACAGGTAGAGAGTTTGATTTTCAGTCCCTGGGATGAGTTACTTATATAGATCAGGCTTGCATTACAGTTAAAAAGTACAACTATGGCATCAAAAAGATTTCTTGCCAAGCCAGTCAAGTTAAAGTACCACTCTTAAAGTTTTTTGGATAACTTGCCACATGCCAGTCACTGCTGAATTTCACAGACTTTTTAGCTGTGTAGGCAATTGATTACTTTTTTCCCTTGAGAGTTTGCACTGAAGCTTAGTAAACTATGAAAAAATGTTCTGAAGCTAGAGGTAGATGGATTATTTCCAACTCGGTTCATCAAAGTCCTGTCTTTGAAGTATGCAGGGCTGGGAGCAAAATATTCTTACCTTCAATTTTCAGGGGAAATAAACAAGAGCAAAGCCAGTCAACTTTATTGTTTTGGAAGACTCTTGTACTCCCCTGACTGACAACTCAAAGGGAAGTTCCACATGCCTGGCATTGGAATTTTTGTTAGATGGTGTATAGTTCTTAGAAGAATCTCTTTCTCCCCCTAAGTGGTATAACTACATTTAAATTAGTTATATATGCATTAACATATATTAAGTATATATTTTAAGAAATTATAAAGTGATACATTTCCCTATGGATTTCTCAAACACCCTGGTTGTATTTTCTTTCTATTGGTCTCTTTCTCTCCTGCTCTAATGATCTCCTTCCCTTCTTGCCTATTAAAATAATTTTTTACATTTCTCTTTTTATAACAATATCATAATTTTCTTCTCTATTGCTCTTTCTTATCCTTTTGCACATTCTAACTTTTAACAGTTCTTTTAAAACATCAGTGATTTAAAAGTCCAAATTCAGTTTGGTCTCCACCTTCCTTCTGGAGTACACCTTCAGCCCAGGCAGATCTGCCCCATCAGGAAGTCTGCCCCTCTGAAGAACCTACGCGATGAAGGTCTCCCAGGAGATATGCTGCACCTAGGGGAACAGGTAAGGGACTTGCCCAAATGATCCCAACATTTGGGACTCTTGAGGATCCCAGCAGACTGAGACCTCATTGCTCCACAAGATCTCCACATTCCTTCTGTCCTGTGCCTTCCACTAGGACAATTATCAGTGTGTCTATGCCTCTGAAGAACCTACAGTCTGAAGTATAAAAATATTCCAGAATATTCAAAGTCCTGCAGATATTCTGGAATATTCAAAGATATTCAAATATTCCACAATATCTGCTGGAGCCAGAGCCACAGGTCCCTAAGAGATCTGTAGCAACCCAGGGACACAGGAGGGAGGATCCCGACAGAGACATCCATCTCATTTAATACCAGAGATAACCACATACAAGAACAAAGCACAGAAGAACATAGGCCACAGAAACCAATAAACTTTGGCACTATTAGAACCAGTTCTCCCACCAAAGTAAGCCCTGGATACTCCAACACACATGAAAATCATGATACTGACCAAAAATTCTATCTCCTGAAGATAATAGAGACTTTTAAGGACAATATAAATAACTCAGTGAAGTACAGGAAAACACAGGTAAACAGGTAGAAGTTCTTAAAGAGAAAACAAATAAATCCCTTAAAGAAGTATAGGAGAGCACAATCAAATAGGTGAAGGAATTGAAAAAAAGTAGTTCAAGTTATGAAGACAGAAGTAGAAACAATAAAGAAATCACAAATAGAGGCAACCCTGGAAATGTAAAAGCCAGGAAAGAGGTTAGGAGACATAGATGCAAACATGACTAACAGAATGCAAAAGATAGACGAAAGAATCTCAGGCATAGAAGATACCTTAGAAGATATTGATACAACAGTCAAACAAACAAACAAAACAAAGCATAAAAAACTCTAACCCAAAACATACAGGAAATCCAGGATACAATGAAAAGACCAAACCTAAGAATAATAGCAATAGAAGAGAAAGAAGATTCCTAGCTCAAAGATCAAGAAATCATTACACAAAATCACAGAAGAAATCTTACCCAACCTAAAGAACGTGATGCCCATAAATGTACAAAAAGCCTACCAAAAGCCAAATAGATTGGACCAGAAAAGAAAATCTACTCTTCACATAATATTCAAAACACTGAATGCACAGAACAAAGAAAGAATATTAAAAACTGTAAGGGAAAAATGTCAAGTAACATATAAAGGCACACTTAGCAGAATTACACCAGACTTCTCAACTGAGACTCTAAAAGTCAAAAGAGCGTGGTCAGAGGTCATGCAAACCCTAAGAGAACAGAAATGCCAAACCAGGCTACTATACCTGCAAAACTCTCAATCATTATTGATGAAGAAACCAAAATATTCCATGACTAAATCTAATTTAAACAATATCATTCTACCAATCTAGCCCTACAGAGGATTCTAAAAGAAAAACTACAATACAAGGAGGGTACCCACACCAAAGAGAAAACAAGAAATTAGTCATCTCACAGCACAAACAAAAGGAGAGAAGTTGTCAATTCTGAACATCTATACCCCAAATGCAAGGACATCCACAGTCATAAAAGAAACTGTACTAAAACTCAAAACACACATTGAACCCCACACAATAATAGTGGGAAACTTTAGCATCCCTCTCTCACTAATAGACAGGAAACAGAAACACACTGAAACTAATAGAGGTTATGAACTAAACATATTTTTCAGATCTATACAGAACATTTCACCCTAAAATAAAAGAATATACCTTCTTCTCAGCACTTCATGATCATAAAATGAGCTTCAACAGATACAAGAAAATTGAAATAATCCCACGCATCCTATAAGATCACCAAGGAATAAGGCTGGTCTTCAATAACATCAAAAGCAACAGAAATCCTGCATACCCATGGAAACTGAACAACTCACTACTTAATGATAACTTGGTCAGGCAAGAAATAAAAGAAATAAATTAAAGACTTCCTAGAATTTGTTGAAAATGATTGACACAGCATACTCAAACTTATAGTATACAGTGAAAGCAGTGTTGAGAGGAAAATTCATAGCACTAAGTGCCCTCATAAAGAAATTGGAGAGATCCTACACTAGCAACTTAACAGCATATTGAAAGCCCTACAACAACAACAACAACAACAGCAGCAGCAACAAAAAGCAAACACATCCAAGAGGAATAGAAGGCAGGAAATAGGCAAACTCAAGGCCGAAATCAACTAAATAGAAACAAAGAGAATGATACAAAAAAAAATCAACAAAACCAAAAGCTGCCTTTTTTTTTTTTGAGAAAATCAACAAGATAGGTAAACTCTTAGCCCAACTAACTAAAGGACACACCATTAGTATCCACATTAACAAAATCAGAAATTGAGGAAATTCAAAAAATCATCAGATCCTACTACAAAAGCCTATACTAATAACTGAAAAACCTAGATGAAATGGATCATTTTCTAGACAGATACTACATACCAAAGTGAAATCAAGATCAGGAAACTATCTAAATAGTCCCATATCCCCTAAGGGAATAGAAGCAATCATTAAAAACCCCGCTACCAAAAAAGCCCAGGGCAGATAGCTTTAGAGCAGAAATCTACCAGAGCTTCAAAGAAGAGGTTGTACCAATACTCCTTAAACTATTCCATAAAATAGAACAGAAGGAAAACTACCTAATTTATTCTATGAAGCCATAGTTACTCTGATACCTAAGCCATGCAAAGACCCAATAAAGAAAGAAAACTTCAGACCAACTTAACATATGAATATAAAAAGTACTTATGAAAAATACTAAACAAAATCCTAGCAAACAGAATCCATTAACATATCCAATCCAGCATTCACCAGAATCAAGTAGGCTTCATTCCAGGTATGCAGGATGGTACAGTATACGGAAATCCATCAATTTAATCCACAAATAGTAGCCTTCCTCTACTCAAAGGATAAACTGGCTGAGAAAGGAAATAGCGAAACAACACCTTTCACAATAACAAATAATGCAATATATCTTGGGATAACTCTAACTGAGTAAGTTAAAGATCTATATGATAAAAACTTCAAGTCTCAAAAGAAAGAAATTGAAGAAGACTTCAGAAAATGAAGAGGTCTCCATGCTCATGGATTGGCAGCATTAACATAGTAAAAATGGCCATCCTACCAAAAGCAATCTACAGATTCAGTGCAATCACCATTTAAATCCCAGTACAATTCTTCACAGACATGTAAAATTGAAAATAATTAACAATAAAAGAACTTCTGAGGGAATCACTATCCCTGACCTCAAGCTGTAGTCACAAAGCAATAGTGATAAAAGCTATATGATGTTGGTACAGAGACTGACAGCTAGATCAATGGGTTAGAATTGAAGACCCAGAAATAAACCCACAGTTTTATGGTCACTTGATCTTTGAAAAATATGTCAAAAATATACAATGGAAAAAAAGAAAGCATCTTCAATAAATGGTGTTGGTCTAACTGTTTAAAGAGAGATCATAGAGAGGAATCTCAAGTTGCCAAGAAGCTTCCAAAGAATTGGTCAAAGTTCTTAGTTATCAAGGAAATGCCAATAAAAATGACCCTGAGAATCCATCTTACAACCATGAGAGTGACTCAGATCAAAAATTCAGGTATCAGCACTTGTTGACAAGAATGTGGAGAAAGAGGAGTAGTTCTCCATTGCTGATCGAATTGTAAACTGCTACAACTACTATGGAAATCAATATGGAGGTTCATTAGAAAATTGGAAATAGAGCTCCCTGAAAATGCAGCTATATCACTTCTGGGCATAGTTCCAAAAGATACCCCACCAAACCACAGGGACTCATACTTTTCTAGTTTCATAGCAGCCTTATTTGTTATAGCCAGAAGCTGAAAACTATCCAGATGTCCCACAACAGAAGAATGAATACAGAAAATGTGGTTCATTTACACAATGGAATACTACTCAGCTTTTAAGAACAAGGACATCATGAGTTTGGCAGGCCAGTGGTTGGAAATAGAAAATATCATCCTGAGTGAGGTAACTCATACACAGAGGACATGCATGGTATATACTAACAAATAAGTGGATATTAGCCAAAAACAAAAGTAAAAATTACCAAGGATACAATCCATAGAACTCAAGAAGGTTATCAATTCGAGGGGCCCAAGTGAGGATGCTTCAATCACGTTTGAGAAAAGAAAATAATCACGGAAAGGAGAGGGAAGAATGCACCTGGCTGGGAGAGAGGAGCGAGAGTTCAAAAGGGGAACATGATCAGGTACTGGGTGGGGGAGGAGAGAAGCCCTGAAGGCTAGCAGAATGAATGGAAATATGCAATCTCAGGGGAAGGGAGAGATCAGGAGACGTTCTAGAAAATACCAGAGACCTTGGAAGTGAGAGACTCTCAGGACTCAAAGGGAAGTACCTTAGATTAAATGCCCAACAGTGGGGAGAGGGAACTTGTAGAGTCCACCTCCAGTAGAGAGACTGGGCTTCAAGTAGAGGGTTGGGGTTGTCATCCCACAGTCAAAAATTCTGACCCAGAATTGTTCCAGTCAAAAAGAACTGCAGGGACAGAAATGAAGAAGGACGAAAAGATGGTCCAGTGATAGGCCTAAGTTGTGATCCATCTCAAGGGGCAGCTCCAAGACCTGACACTATTACTGATGCTGTGGTGTGCTTACATACAGGAGCCTAGCATGGCGGTCCTCTGAGAGGCCCAACAAGCAGCTGACTGAGACAGACTCAGATACCTATCCTAACCATTGGAGTGAAGTCCAAAACCTCTGTGATTGATTTAGGGAAAAGATGAAAGAAGCTGAGGAGGAGGGCAACCAGCAGTCTCAACTAACCTAAATCCCTGAGATCTCTCAGAAACTGAACCACCAACCAATCAGCATACAGGAGCTGGTCCGAGGCCTGATACACACACACAGCAGAGAACTGCTAGGTCTGGCCTAAGTGAGAAATGTGCCTAACCCTCAAGAGACCTGAGGCCCCAGAGAGTGGAGGTGTGAGGGGGAGTGGTGAGCATGGGGCATCCTCTTGGAGACAAGGGAGGAGGAATGGGATGAGGAATTGTGGGAAAAAGGTCCGGCAGAGAGACAATGACTGGACTGTAAAAAATTAAGGGTAATAATAAAAAATAAATAAAATAAAAATAAATGTTTACGTTCTCTTTATAAAGTCTGAAATCTCACAACTTAATTCCTGTAATATGAAAATAAGCACATTTAATCAGATGAAACCAAAGAGTAAGAGTGAAATATGTTAGTGTCTTATGTCTGCATCTTACTCCTGACCATTGAGGCTTCAAAGAGTTGGGAAAGTATCACTTCTCAGTCTCTATCAGCTATAGCACAAATAGTGTGTTTGTTAAGCTCAGGACAATCTCACTCTACTTATGTGACTGTATCTCTTAGGTGCCTCACAAACTTGTCATCTTCAGTATGCTACAGTCACCATTGCATCTGAGGCTGGATCTTCACCACTGATCTCCTAGTTCCTTTGCAGAGACTCCAAACTGCACCTTGTGTCAGACATTATCTTTTCTCTATGAAACCTTTAATTCTTCAGCTTTCAACCTAGTTAGACAAGAACTACACATGAGACCTTCATACATTTAGTATCTACCTTTAGAGGCCATCATTGGCCCCTCTGGACCACAGCTTCTGAATGGTTCCTACTGTCTCTGGTTAAACATTGATGATTTCTCACACCAGATATCAAATATCAAGTATCTCAGTAAAGGAAACAAATATTTCACTTCAGAGGTGCTGATCTCTTCTTAAGAACAGCTTATTCTGCAGATTGAGCTGCTGAGAAACCACAGAGTCTTAAATCAAAATGTCACAGAAATAGTTTGAGGGACTCTCAAATTTCTTTCTGAAACACAGACAAAATAGGCTTCCATCATCTCTATTGATTCGTTGATTGGTTGCTCTCAACATTGTCTTCCAGGTTTTCACAACATTTCATTCAACTCTGAACAGTCAATGGCTTTCTACCCTAAAGATCCAAAATTATCTATATTCTATCCAAAAAATATGCCAAGGCATACTATCAAACAGTCAGATATATGAAGGTAAGTTTTCTAATCTCTGGTACTAATTTACATTCTAGTTTTCTTTTTGTTGTTGCAATAAGGTATTCTAACCAAAAAAGACTTGAGTAGGAAAGGGTTTATTTCACCTCACCAAACCACATTACAATTTATCATTGAGGGAAGCTAATGCAAGAAATCAAAGGAGGATCTTGGTATCCAGAAGAGCCACAAAGACCATGGAGAAACTAAATGTGGTTTGCTGGCTTGGATCTCCTAGCTTGTCTAATCCCATTTCTTATGAACAGTCAAGCCAAGCTACCCTCTGCCTAGGAATATTGCCTCCTTCTACCTAGGGATATTACTGTCTCTAATGGGTTTGACTCTCCCAAATCTCCCAGCAATTAGAACAATTGTTCAGTTAAGTGTTCCTATGTAGGTGTTTGAAATGTATCACAAACTGACATTAATACTAATCACTAAATTTTGAAAAATGTTCATTTAATTAAAATATCTAGAATATAATATAGCAGAAGCATATAGTTAAATATCATTTGTAAAGGTACTGCCATAATCAATAACAAGAAAATAAAACCCAATTTTTATTATTTGTCTTTCAAGTTTGTAGTGAACTTCCTAATAGTACAATAAGAAAAGACAGTCAAATGGTCTGGGGTTTTGACTCGTTTGAAATATGGTTCAGAGTACTCGTTTGGCATGGAAATATGCAAAGGCTCCTAATGTGATGCTACAGCATCTAGACTCGAAACATTATAGTCTGGATCCCTCAGATTGTAGTGGGGCAGGGGTGGTGATTCCATGACACTTCATTTTCTTGACATTCTCTAACAGTGTTTCTGCCATGCTACCTTCATTTCAAACCTAAGGGCACTCACAAAATATTCAGATCATAGGGAAATTTGATAAACTATAGAAAAATATACTCTATACTCAGTACCTAGTTATTATCAATCTTTATCCTGTGAGAGTTATGTACAATTTTCTATGCATCTTCAAATTTTGCTTCCATTAACCCTTGTATGGATAAATAGAACCATCAGTCCTTCATAGTTAAGGAGAAAAATGAATGATTCACTCAAACATAAATCTTTACAAATGTACAATCTCACAGGGAAATTCTAAAGGAAATGTTCTAAAGCTGACTGTGAAGTTTTCTGATAGCTACATTTAATAAGCTTTCCTTCTACATTCATTTCTATATTTTAATTCTTAAAATCTCCCAGCATTTAATATATCCATATGGGCATTTTGTAATAAGTAAAGCCATCAGATGGTTTAAAGTATTTGTTTAAATAAATTTATTTCCTAATTGTCCTTCTCCTATTGTTCTTCTTCCTCTTCTTCCTTCTTCTTCTTTCTTTTTATTCTTGATGTGTGTGTTATGTTTCTATGTGTGTATTGTGTGTCTGCATGTCTGTTTGCCTGTATTTCTCTCCCTGCCTCCCTGGCCCCCATGCTTGTTTTGAGGAATCTGTCAATGTGGATAAGGGTACCACATCATGCCTGGCGAGGTGAGAGGATTAGTTTAATGAGTCAATTAACTCTTTCTACTATCACAGTATTTCTGAAAATTGAACCTAGATCCCAAGGCTGCCAGAGCAAGAACCTTAACCATTTGATCAATTCTGAATAGTACAAAGAGTTATCAAAAGATCTGAAAATATTTCTGTAAAGAATCACAAAGTTAAAAACTTCCTTAGTTATAATAGATAATTTAATTGGACTATATTTGTTGTGGTATATCTTTAGAGTAAACCTGTATGTTCACTTTAATTATCCTAGTATTCTTCACATTTTCATGTCAAGTTACAATAAACATATTGAATTCTTAAAGAGATTCATGTAACATAGTGTAAATTAAGTAAAGTAGAAGAGAAAATTTTTTTTAATTGTAACTTTTTATTGGAAAACAAATATACAACTTGAAATGGATTTGAGGCAAATTGTATCATAAACAGATTTTTGTTAAATGGTTAAACAAAGTTCAAAAAGCAAGTAACAATAAAAGAAAATGTTTCTGGTACAATAGCAGCAGTATAAAAAATATTGTATGAATACCTAGATAAAACACATATTTTTGCAATAGTGCAACTTTTAAGTACATATTGTTGACTGTTCACAGTCCACACAGAATTACAACTCTACACTTCAACAACAACATGATGACAATTCCTAAATGCTACTTTAAAATAGGCATAACCCAGATGTTCCCTCATTTGCCCAAGTACATCTAAGTTTAAATATTTAGAAGGGCTTAGATATATACAAAGTAAGTATGAGGAGCGGGTGTGGTGACCATTCCAATATGGCACATGGGACGGTTGCTAAGTCTTATGGCTAACAGATGGTGCCTGGGACGGTTGCCAAGTCTTATGACTAGTACCTGACTTCTTTACACACCCCTGCAGAGCCACATCTATACGCTATACTGTGTAGACTGGATGTTATGCATTATCAGGCCATGGAGCAACACCTTGGACCAATTGAGAGCGCCTGCATGGAAGGATCTGAGTGGTGCAGGCACAGGGATTTAAGGGCACACAAGGAGAGGCCTCAGGGGCTTGGTTTGGACATTGTTAAGGTTCCTGAATAAACTGATTTGAGAAGAACTCCTTGTGGTGTTGCTCCTTTCTGCGGGTTGGAACGAGAGCGACAAGTGGTGGCCAGTACGTGGTAGTTCAGAACTCATCGCAGTCAGGGTAGCTAGCTGGTAAGTTCCCAGGTAAGTGAGACAAAGGTGAGTTCTTGGTTTAGAGACAATAAGGTTCCTGGTAGTGGGACAAGGGCAAGTTCTCGGTTTAGAGAGAATAAGGTTCCCGATAGTGAGACAAGTTTTTGAAAGTAAAAGGAATAGGATTAAAAAGGGTTACTGTAGAAAAATTTTTACAAGCTGTGGATGATGTCGCACCATGGTTTTCAGTTTCAGGACACCTAACTATATCCAGCTGGGAGAAGCTTAGAAAAGACTTAAGACTTGCTGAGGAACAGGGAGTGCTACTCACAGGAGTTTTAACCGTGTAGAAATTGGTGAGGTATTGTATAAAAGAAAAAGAAGAGAGATGTGCAGCGGAGCTGGAATGAGGCTGTGAGGCACTAGAGCAGCTGAGAGAGGAGTGGTCTCAAAAGTCAGAAAGTGGAGAAAGCTCAGATGAAGAGGAAGTTTCCGAAGAGGAGCTTGAAGAGCTGGCGCAGGGTTTAGAAAAAACGAAACTAGAAGTAAAACCTACAGCACCAGAGCCACTGCGGCCACTTCCTTATGCTCCAAGTGGAGCTTTGGGATGGAGCCTGTGCCCAGAGGTCTGGAGGGAGTTATGAGTTCAGTGATTTCCAGTATTTCAGGATGCCTAAGACAATCACTATCATGAGCCCTTTGATTGGAAGGTTATCCAAAGGCTGGCCAAAGGGGATAGAGCCTACAGGGGCGTTAATGCTGCCTTTGTAATATCACAGCTGGAGACCCTTCACAGATATTGTATGACCCCTAGCGATTGGTGAATTGTGTTGGGGTATTTTGTCTGTTTTTTCTTAAAACTTTACCGTTGATATATTCTACACAAGTTTTTCCTAGATTTTTTCTAGTGATGTTTCCTTACAGTTACCCTATTTGTCGTGAGATAGAGAGATTGCCCCAGTACCAGATTCCTTAGATTTACATTTACAAGGGGTATTATGTTTTTAATTAGTGACTAATATGTCCAAGACATAAAGTTTCCTTTGGGCCCACGCCGGTTTGTGTGTGGCCTCCTTTTGTTTTTATAGTGTTTAATGGTAATTATAATAGTAGCCTTTTAAAATGCAGTAATAATAGTTGTTTTTATATATGTGTTGGAATGCTTCTGTTTATCATTTTACAATGGTTACCCGCATGCCTAGATATGTCCCATGACCTGTGGAAGCCCCCTCCACCATGACTTTATTTAGACCGAAGAGAGATTTTGGCATTACTACAGCAGTCATTACAGCCATTGCTGTGTCTGCTCCTGCTGCTACAGCAGCTACAGTTGCCATGACAACAACAGTCCAGACTGCAGCTACTTTAAATAATTTATCTACAAGAGTTGCGGAGGCATTAGACATCCAGGGTAACATTAACAGTCAGTTGAAAGTGGACATTCTTTTGCTTAATCAAAGAGTTGATTTAGTTCAGGAACAAGTAGATAGCTTATAAAATTAGCTCAGGTAGGTTGTGAGTGGAACTATACTGGGTTATGTGTTACCTCCATCCCATTTCAGAATACAAGCCGTGCCAGTAATCTTTCCAAAAAACTTTCTCAGTATCTTGTAGGGAATTGGTCCAGAGATTTGGATAAGCTGCTGAGAGACTTATGACACTCCATTGTCCACATCAATTCAACCCTAGTAGATGCCTCCCAAGTTTCTGGATTAACCAGTTGGATACTTCAAACAATGTCTCATCTGAAGGAATGGGCTGGAATGGGGGGGGTGGCTCTGTGCCTGCTCCTCATCAGCTGCCTGGCGTTTTGGTATATGTGTAACATGAGAGCTCGACAATCTAAGAATCAGGCCTTGCTTGTACAAGCATTTGCAGCTGTGGAGATGAGACAATCTCCTCAAGTGTGGCTTGGCATGCTAGAGAAGTAGTCAGTGACGGGTAAGATTCCTTGGACGTGTTACCAACCTAAGACAGGGACCAAACCAAAGCTGTTTGACTCCCAATGATGGGTAAGGAACATTGTCACAAGGGACAACCTAAGACAGACATTCTCTCTGCCAAAAATTAAATAAAAGGGGGAATTGTGAGGAGCAGGTGTGGTGACCATTCCAAGATGGCGCCTGGGAAGTTGCTAAGTCTTATGACTAACAGATGGCACCTGGGATGGTTGCTAAGTCTTATGACTAGCACCTGACTTCCTTACACACCCCTGAAGAGCCATGCCCGCAGGCTATAATGTGCAGACTCGCTGTTATGCATTATCAGACCATCTAAGGAGCAACACCTTGGACCAATTGAGAGCACCTGCGTGGCAGGATCTGAGTGGTGCAGGCACAGGGATTTAAGGGCAGACAGGGAGAGGCCTTGGGGGCTTTTTTGGACATTGTTAAGGTTCCTGAATAAACTGCTTTGAGAAGAACTCCGCATGGTGTCGCTCCTTTCTGCGGGTCAGAACGAGAGTGACAAGTAAGCCACATGTAACATGTTACTTGATCAATTTTCTAAAATCGGTTTAAGGACAATGACAGTAAGATAAGGGAAGAAAACATGGAGGAATGAAGTCCTAGTTACTATATATGCATATATTTTTGACAGTAGGGGGGAACCTTTTACAGATAAGTTACAAACAAAGAAAAGGCCAATAAGAACTTTTGTACAAGAAATTTAACACATTCCTTACAATGACTTCACTCTGCTGCCATCATTTGTATACAAACTCTTCTTCCTGGTTTCCCTAACCATCATCATCAATGTCTGCTTCCTTGATCATTTCATCAACTTCTTCATCTGTTAACTTCTCTCCAAGGTTTGTCATCACATGGCAAATCTCTTCTGCACTAATATAGCCATTGCCATCTTTATGAAATTCATGGAATGCTTCTCTAATTTTTTCTTCACTGTCTGTGATTTTCATTTTTCTTGCCATCATTGTCAGAAATAATTCAGGGAACTCAATTGTGCCATTACCATCTGCATCTACTTCAATAATCATGTCCTGCAGCTCTGTTTCTGTTGTGTTCTGCCACAGAGACCTCATCACTGTCCTCAGCTCCTTTGTTGATTTTCATCCTTGTCAAATAGTGAGAAAGCTCCTTTGAACTCTAAAATTTGGGCTTCAGTCAGTTGGTCAGTCAACTGTTGCTCTTGTTGGGCATAGGTGGGAAAGTAGATCCTTGGTCTTGTGAAGGCTGGATGCCTCAGTATGGGGGAATTTGAGGGTGGGGCGGTGGGAGCTGGTGGGTGGGGGCACATCCTCATAGAAGCAGAAGAAGGGGAGATGGGTTGGGGGTTCTTGGGTGGGGGGAAATTGGGAAAGGGGATAATATCTGAAATGTAAATAAAATATCCAATAATAAAAAAGAAAATACCTCTGTAAGATCAGGCTGTAGGTAAGCCTGTATGGCACTTTATTAATTAGTGGTTAATGGGGGGGGGGGATATGTAAACTCTCTTCAGAAGTTTTCCTTATGTTCCCAATGCTAGATAGAGACCCTCTTGCTGTTCCTGGGGCACCACAGAAAACCAAGCTCACAGTCAGAATCTCTGCTTAGGGTATTCGTCCTCTCCTTGGGATATGTACATGTTTTATTTTTGGTTTCTCTGGAACATTCTTCCCCTGACTCTATGCTTAGTTAATGATGTGTTGTCTTACATATCTGTTCATGTTGATTCCTGAAAGATGTCTTTTAGCCCCACCTTGAACTGGATTAGAATATTACTCAGCTTTCTATTATGATAAAATCTCTGTAACAATTAACTTTAAAGAAGGAAGCATGTATTTTGGTTCAGTTTGCAAAGTTGTGCTTCACAGTTTGTTTCTTTTGGACCCATAGCCAAAAAACAACACATCACAGTAGAAATTTGTAGTAGGAAGCTCTTGCCTCATGATTTGATGTAGTGGCACACACCTATAATTCCTGCACTTGGGAGGTAAAGGAATTCTGGGTCATCGTTTTCTACATAGAAAATTACAGAAGAACAAGGTGCCAGGACCTAATATCTCCTTTCAGTACACTCCCTAACTCCATACTCACAGTTACCAGATGGTCACCACTAGGCTCTGCCTCTTAAAGCAGAAGTTCACAAATTGCGGGTTGAGACCCATTTGATATGCATATATCTTGTATATCACATATTTACATCATTATTCATAGTAATAGCAAATAGTAGTCATGAAGTAGCAACAAAATAATTTTATGGCTAGAGGATACCACAACATGAGGAACTGTATTAAAGGATTGCAGGATTAGGAAGATCAAGTGTCTACTACCTCCAATTGTATCATGAGCTGAAGACTAAGACTTTGTTACATGAGCCTTTAAAGATACTTATGGATTTCCTATCAATCATTCTTTCATCTGTTCCCATACTCCTGGCCTTGGTCCTTTAAACTATTATTTGTTTATAATTGTGAATTTGTATTTGATAAATATGCACTTCTACTACCAAATTTTAAGTCTCATGGAAGCATAAATGCAATTAAATGACTATTTTAAAAAAGAACTCATCAAGCTTACTCGTCCAAACAACCCTGAGCTTTACAAAGTCAGCCATTTTTAGATTTGAGTATTTGGCTATTTCTCTAACTTGTAGTATAGAATTGAACATGTAGTTGTTTGATGCTTTACTAGGGCAAAGGCATGTATGTCATGGGGCAAACTACATGACTTTGATGCAGAGTTAATTTGGTAAGATATTTAAAATGTTTACTCTTCTGGATAAAAAAGATCGCACAGTCATATCTTGTGGCCCACGGGCTGTATGGTCTCCAGGACAATTAATGTATATGACCAATATAAAATTACAAACTTCAAAAGATGTACCACTTATAAATATTTATATAGAATATACCATACTAATATGAATATATATGCACATGCATTTATCAAATGCCTGTCAATACATGATATTTCACTGGTACCTGGTATCTGTCTGTTGAATGTTAAGTATAAAAATATATCATACTATGTTTGCAACATTCATTTTTATACAAGTATTCTGTTTATTTAATAATATTATTTGAAAAATGGAACTGTATCATCTGTATAACTGGCTCAATTCTTTTAAATGTTGCATAATACTGGGATATAGAAGATTTAATTATTTCCTCTGCTGCCGAATGTTCAGTGGCTTTCAGGTTCTTAAATTTTAATTTTTGCTGTTAACACAGGAAAAAAAATATATATATATATATATGTGTGTGTGTGTGTGTGTGTGTGTGTGTGTGTGTAAGAGAATATCATGGATATATACCTACTAATGTAAGAGGCAGTTTTTAATAGTCTAAATTAAATATAGTTTGTTCATATTATATTTGTATATATTATATAATTTAGCCATAAACCTTTTAATATTTTAAAGTTATAAATGTACTCCAAAATAGTTCTGAATCTGTATTAGGAATTACACAACTCATTAAGAAGGCAGGTGCTGGGTCAGGATCTTCCGCTGGCTCCTTCTGTCTGACATCACTCACTGGGTGCTCAAAGAGGAGGCAGCTATGATTGACCAGTCTCAAACTTCCAAAACTCAAGATTGAAGATATGAGTGTAGAACATTTTAGCTCACCTCTTACAGAAAGGAGAATTTAAGACAAGGCTGTCCAAAAGAGGCAGAGTCCTCTAGGAATGAGCAGACCATGTCTTCCTAAAGTAGATTTCTCTAGGAATAACGAGAGGCCCCAGAATAAATACTTAAAGAATTATGCAAGCACAGTGCACCCACCGATTCTCCATGACAGACACTGGGCAGCTGCATTTTTCTCTGAAGAGGAAGATGAGGTGGCAAGAACCAAACAGGACATTCTCCATGGGCACTTACATCTCAACAATCGTGCCTCTGAATTAGAAGTGTCCAAAAGCAGGTCCTCTGTTGTCAAACTTTATTGGTACCTCCCACTGCTGGTCCATTCTGTTCCAAAGAACTGAGTACTCTATGTTTACCTGAAGCTTAGTAAAAGAACCAAAGAACCCAGCCTCACTATCTCTGTGAGGTTGATGGTGCTTCTTTTCTTTGAGAGAGAGAGAGAGAGAGAGAGAGAGAGAGAGAGAAGAAAAAATGGCCATCTTACCAAAAGTAATATACAGATTCAATGAAATCCCCATCAAAACTCCAACTAAGTTCTTCACAGAGGTAGAAAGAGAAATTCTCAAATTCATTTGGAACAACAACAACAACAACATCAACAACAAAACCAGGATTGTGAAAACTATTCTCAACAATAAGAGAACTTCTGGGGAATCACCATCCCTGACCTCAAGGTCTACTACAGAGCAATAGTCATAAAAACTGCATAGTATTGGTACAGAGACAGGCAGGTAGATCAATGGAATAGAATTGAAGACCCAGAAATGAACCCACATACCTAGAGTCACTTGATCTTTGACAAAGGAACTAAGACCATTCATTGGAAAAAAGACAGCATATACAACAAATGGTGCTAGCTTACATGAGGATCAGCATGTAGAAGAATGCAAATTGTCCCATTCTTATCTCCTTGTAAAAAGCTCAAGTCCAAGTATATCAAAGACTTCCATATGAAACCAGATAGACTAAGTCTATTAGAGGAGAAATTGAGAAAGAGCTTCAAAGACATAGGCAGAGGGGAAAATTTCCTGAACAGAACACCAGTAGCTTATGCTCTAAGATCAAGAATTGACAAATGGGACCTAATAAAATTAAAAAGCCTTTGTAAGGCCAAAGACCTTGCCATCAGGACAAAAATGACAACTTACATATTGGGAAAAGATCTTTACCAATACTACATGTAATGGTAGACTAATATCTAGTATATATAAAGAACTAAAGAAGTTAGACTCCACAGAAACAAATAATCAAAAAATGGGGTCCAGAGCTCAACAAAGAATTCTCAACTGAGGAATCTCAAATGGCCAGGAAGCACCTGAAGAAATATTCAACATTCTTAGTCATCAGGGGAATTCAAGTCAAAATGAGCCTGAGATTCCAACTCACACCAGTCAGACTGGCTAAGATCAAAAACTCAGGTGACAGCAGGTGTTGATTAGGATGTGGAGAAAGAGGAACACTCCTCCATTGCTGGTGGCATTGCAAATTGCTACAACCACACTGGGAATCAGTCTGACAGTTTCTCAGAAAATTAGAAATAATGCTACATGAGGACCCAGCTATACCATTCCTGGGCATATACCCAAAAGATGCTTCAACATACAACAAGGACACATGTTAATAGCAGTCTTATTTATAATAGCCAGAAGCTAGAAACAATCCAGATGTCCCTCAGCAGAGAAATGGGCACAGAAAATGTGGTACATTTACACAGTGGCATACTATTCAGGTATTAAAAACAATGATTTCATGAAATTGTTAGGCAAATTGATAGAACTAGAAAATATCATCCTGAGTGAGATAACCCAATCACAAAAGAACACACATGTTTTGCATTCACTCGTGAGTGGATATTAGCCCAAAATGCTCGGAATACCTAAGATACAATTCACAGACCACTTGAAGCTCAAGAAGGAAGATCAAAGTGTGGGTACTTCAGTCCTTCTTAGAAAGGAGAACAAAATAATCACGGGAGGAAATTCAGAGACAATGTGTGGAGCAGAGACTGAAGGAAAAGACATCCAGAGACTGATAAACCTGGGATCCATCCCATATACAGTCACCAAACCCAGACACTATTGTGAATGACTATAAGTGCATGCTGACAGAAGCCTGATACAGCTGTCTCCTGAGAGGCTCTGCCAGACTGACAGAGGCAGATTCTCGCAGCCAACCATTGGACTGAGCATGGGGTCCCCAATGTAGGAGTTAGAGAAAGGACTGAAAGAGATGAAAGGGTTTTCAACCCCATAGGATATTCTATATCATCCAACCAGAACTCCCTGAGACTAACCCACCAACCAAGGAGTACACCTTGAGAGACCCATGGCTCCAGTCCTGTATGTAGCAGAGCATGGCCTTGGAGGACATCAATAGGAGGAGAGGCCCTTGGTCCTGTGAAGGCTCAATGATGCCCCAGAATAGGGGAATTTGAGGGCAGGGAGGCAGGAGTGGATGGGATAGGGGGTTGCTAGGGTGAAACCGGGAAAGGGGATAACATTTGAAATGTACATAAAAAATAGCCAATAAAAAGTGATAAAATGTCTTTCAATACTTATAAATGAAAACAACAATAAAACAAACTGCTAAACTTCTGTAAGACAAAGGGTACTGTTGATAACACAAAATGGCAGCCTATGGCTTGGGAAAGGATCTTCACCAATAGTACATCTGACAGAGGCCTAGTATCTACAATTTATAATGAAGTTAATTACCAATAGCACAATTTGAATGGAGCATAGAGCTAAACGGAGAATTTTCAACAGAGGAATCTTGAGTGGCCAAGAAGCACTTAAAGAAATGTTCAAAGTCCTTAGTCATCAGGCAAAATCAAATCAAAATAACTCTGAGATTGCATCTTACATCAGTGAGAATGGCTAAGATAAAAAATTCCAGTGATAGCAAGTGCTGGTGAGGAATTGGAGCAAGAGCAATACTCATTGGGGCTCTCAGACATTGAACCACCAACCGAAGAACATACATGAGCTGGATCTAGGTCTCTTCACAATATGTAATGGGTGTGCAACTTTGTCTTCATGTAGCTGCTAAACAGCTGGAAGAGGGGCTATCTTAATGCTGTTGCCTGCATGTGTATATCATCTTCTAGCTTGGCTGCCTTTTCTGTCCTCAGTGGGAGTGAAATGCCTAGCCTTGCATAGAATTGAAGTGCTAGTGAAGTGAGAGACTCCCTCACTCATAGGTTAAGTGAGGGAGATGGGGATGGATTGTGGGAAGGGTTGACATGGTGGAAAATTGATGTAAATTGAATAATTAAAAAAATATATAATGAAGAAATTAACTCCTCCTCTCTCCAGCAACAAGGTAACTTTAGAGAACCCATATTTATCTATCAAAAGCCAGGCTTAGTGTCAAAAGCATGAGAAGATCATAAGAAAAAACTCTATTTTTTTCCTCCAATTTTGCTCTCAATAAATCTAGAAAGAGAGAAGGAGGAATAGAGGAGGGTAATTTTACTATTTTGTTCTAAAGGTCTGCTTTCAAATTTAGTTTTATGTTTCTTATATTGTATCAATTTCATTTTTTTCAGAGAGGAAAACTACTCTGAAATACAGTCCTATGTTAATTTCTTTATTTCTTCCTTGACCAACTTGTCATGGAGTAGAACGCTGTTCAGTTTCCATGTGTATGTGGGCTTTCTGTTGTCTTTGTTGCTATTGAAGACCAGCCTTAGTCCATGGTGATCTGACAGGATGCATGGGATTATTTCAATCTTCTTGTATCTGTTGAGGCCTACTTTTTGACCAATTATATGGTCAATTTTGGAGAAGGGACCATGAGGTGCTGAGAAGAAGGTATATTCTTTTGTTTTATAATGAAATGTTCCATAGATATCTGTTAAATTTGTTTCATAACTTCGGTTAGTTTCACTGTGTCTCTGTTTAGTTTCTGTTTCCATAATCTGTCCATTGCTGAGAGCGGGGTGCTGAAGTCTCCCACTATTATTGTATGAGATACACTGTGTGCTTTGAGCTTTAGTAAAGTTTCTTTTATGAATGTGGGTGCCCTTGCATTTGGAACATAGATGTTCAGAATTAAGAGCTTATCTTGGTAGATGGTTACTTTGACAAGTATGAAGTGTCCTTTCTCATCTTTTTGATAACTTATGGTTGACAGTCAATTTTATTAGATACTAGAATGGCTACTCCAGCTTGCTTCTTGGGACCATTTGCTTGGAAAAAATTTTCCAGCCTTTCACTCTGATGTAGCATCTGTCTTTGTCACTGAGGTAGGTTTCTTATATGCACCAAAATGCTGGGTCATGTTTATGTATTCAGTCTATTAGTCTATGTCTTTTTATTGTGGAATTGAGTCCATTGCTGTTAAAAGATTTTAAGTAAAAGTGATTGTAGCTTCCTGTTTTCTGTTGTTAGGGGTGGAATTATTCTATCTTCTTTTGAGTTTGTTGATAGAAGATTACTTTCTTGCTTTTTCTAGGGTGTAGTTTCCCTTCTTGTGTTGGAGTTTTCCATCTATTATCCTTTGTAGGGTTGGATTTGTGGAAAGATATTGTGTAAATTTAGTTTTGTCATGGAATATCTTGGTTTCTCCATCTATAATAATTGAGTGTTTTACTGGGAATAGTAGGCTGAGCCAGTATTTGGTTCCCCCCCCCACCCCCACTTTAGGGTCTGTATGAAATCTGCCCAGGATCTTCTAGCTATTATAGTCTCTGGTGAGAAGTTTGTTGTAATTCTGATAGGTCTGCTTTTGTATATTATTTGACCTTTTTCCCTTACTGTTTTTAATATTCTTTCTTTGTTTTGTGGGTGTTCTGTTTTGACTATTATGTGATGGGAGGAATTTCTTTTCTGGTCCAGTCTATGTGGTGTTCTGTAGGCTTCTTGTATGTTTATGGACATCTCTTTCTTTAGGTTAGAAAAGTTTTTTATAATTTTGTTGAAGATATTTACTGGTCATTTAAGTTGGGAATCTTTGCTCTCTTCTATACCTATTATCCTTAGGTTTCATCTTCTTATTGTCTCCTGGATTTCCTGCATGTTTTGTGTTAGGAGCTTTTTGCTTTTTTCATTTTTTTTTTGTCTTTTGTGTCAATGTTTTCTATGGTATCTTCTGCACCTGAGATTCTCTCTTCAATCTCTTGTATTCTGTTGGTGATACCTGCATCTATGACTCCTGATCTCTTTCCTAGGTTTTCTAACTCCAGGGTTGTCTTCCTTTTGCTTTCTTTAGTGTTTCTATTTCCATTTTTCGATTTTGTATGGTGTTGTTTAATTCCTTCACCTATTTGGTTTTCTTGTTATTCTTTAAGGGATTTTTGTGTTTCCTCTTTAAGGGCTTCTACCTGTTTACCTGAGTTCTCCTAATTTTTAAAGGAAGTTATTGATGTCCTTATTAAAATCTTCTATCATCATCATGAGAAGTGATTTTATATTTGAATCTTGCTTTTCCTGAGTGATGGTATATCCAGGACTTGCTATGGTGGGAGAACTGGGTTCTTATAATGCCGAGTAAATTTGGTTTCAAATAAGAAAGTAGTTTTCTCCAATGGCTTTTTACTTAGTATACAAACCACTTTTAAGTCCAGGCTGAATGTCCACCAATTGATGACCAACACAAAACAAACCTGGTGGTGATGAAAATAGTGTATTGAAAGTTGCTTATTCAAAGTAGTATATGAGATGTCATATATCTTCATGTTTGAAATATTAAAACAGTGAAGGGATTATATAGATGATAATTGCAAATTTAAAAAATCCTCTATACTCTTCATCTTATGCTAAGGGGAAAGGATTGGTCAAAGTTAATATGTATTTATTTTGGTCTAAATAGAATTTTACTTAATGTGAATAATTACTTAAATTTGTTTTCCAGCACTGAACATGCAGATCAGTATTTAAACAACTGAAAGACTTTTGTTTTCTATCAAAACTACATGAAATACAAAACAAAAAAAAATCAAATTTTTAATCTCGACAAGTCTGTTTTAATGCTCAGTTCATAAAGTGTTTTGATTTCCACTTTCTTTTAAAAACTTAATTTTCTACTGAAAACATGAACTATGCTTTATATCAATTCCCACCAGTAAGTTTAGTCTGTTATTCACATGAAGGAATTAAGTCTTCATTTTTGAGAAGCTATGAAATTCTAGTTGCTAATGCCTTGGGATCATTATTTTAGGCTTCTCTGTGTCTTTCTGTCTGCACCACCATCTCCATCCTATTCTTTCTCCCTTTCCATCTTTTGGGTTGCTCTATCACAAGATGATTAAAATTTCATATATTCTTACATCTTTATATCTATTTCTGTTTGTGTCCTTTTATATTTTTTATGGTATCTTATTGAGATTTCAGAAGAATTTCCATATATATGAATTTATTTCATGGAGATTTATAAGAATCTACATATTTTCAAAAATGTAAGTTGATTACATCAAAGAAAAGCGGATTATTTTTGGATTTTGGCTGACAGAAATAGACAGTGTTGAAATAAACCTCAAAGCCATTTATTTTACGGCCCATCACATTTCTTTCCTGCCTTTTTTATGTCCATAACTATTCTGGAAAGATTCCTTCTTAAAGAATGCTCCAAATCTCTGTATAAAATAGTTGATGTAAATCTCAGGTATAAAATCTGTCTGAATAAAGTGTTATTAAAAATCATGTTTATTACAAACATACTGTTCTTTATAAAAGCTTCTGTGAGAATGGTATCTTAAAGGATATTGTAGTTCATCATTTAAAAGCTTAGAGAGATTATAAGAGTCTGTAATTTGATTTTTAATGCAATTTTCCCTCAACAACAGGACATTTTGGACATTCAATAAATAAATACACTTTCCTAGACATCTGGTAAAAATATATTGTCAGTATATTTTATTTTAAGTATGCATTCTAACTTGCAACATTGTTATTAATTTTTCATACTAGAAAATTTGTATTCTTTATCAGTATTCCAACTTCAAGCAAAATTATAAATACAGTATATTAACTTCTCTACTTTAATGATGTTTTAAATATATATGTAATAAATATCAGAATTATAAAAATGCATAAGGAATGAGGATTAAACTTCAAAGTCTTTGTGTTTATAATAATAATATTCTCATGATATGTGAATTAAAAACACTGAACATATGAATGATATCTTCTCTAGTGATGTGTAAATATATTTTGACCATTGGGAGAAATTCTAAAAAAACTTTCATAAGGTATTATATATAAATAATATTAAACTTTTATAAGTTATTATATTTTTATGTAAAAGTAACTTTTATTTCCTTGTTGTAGTTGTTGTTAGGGAGACTGAATGCCTCCATTTGCTAACGTAATCCTAGAAACTATATATAATCGAATCTAGGCCTAGATGAGAGTTGGGAATATCCTATTCAGTCACATCTTTCTCTGATTTATCAGATTGTCTGCACATAAACATCACTTTATAACATGGGTATGTCCTTCTACAAACTAACTGAAACTTCATTGTTTGGAAATAATTGTGAGTATAAGGTCATGTCTGTATTCCAGTCCATAGGAGTAGAGGAGTGTGTTAAGGTCCACATCCTAACTGGAAACAAGTTCAAATATCCTGTAATATATTTGAATGTGCTGACATCTGTATTTGTAAGATGAATGTTTGTATATTTTCATTATCATATTCCAAGTGCTTATGTATTACATATGATTTTAAATATTTGTAATACAAAATACAGAGTGCTGCATTTATTAAACAATAGTAGTATTTTTAAGTTCTTTTGGTGTATAAATGGAGAATAAAAGGTAAAAAGAAAAAATGGACAAAGGGGAATAAATACAATTTCCCCTGAGTGATGAATGCTGTGTAATATGTAACTCGGGACTGATTAAGAATGAACATTAAATCAAAGTGAACGCACTGAAAGAACAGGAACATCTCTGATTGAGACTGAAAAGCCATGCTGTTTCATTGACTTTGAAAATGCTTTGACTTGGTTGACATAAGATTAATGATCTCAGGAAGTCAAAGAATGCAGAGAATCAAGCTGGACCTGACTCAACTGACTAACCAGCATGAAGTAAGGAATGCCACATAGATGAATTTTAACAGCATATCTCCATGACTATAAGAAGGAGATTATCAAACTCAACACTGATGATGAGAGTAAAGGTAAAAGGATGAGTACTATTTGTGTGCCAAACTTCAATATTACTAGGCATTTAATCAGAAGGCTATGATTTGTCCAGGTTTGCTTATACTTTCATAAGTGAAAAGGTTCATATTTAATATCTTTGTCAATAAATGAATTTATTTTCTCTAAAAGTGTTTTCTTCTAGTAGATATATATTTGGTCATAAAGAATGACAAAAATTAAAACATAAAAAGAAAAATTATTTCAGCATAGAACCTGCAACCCAGGCAACATTCATTTTCTGGATATTAATGTTTCAAAATGACAACACTTCATTTTTTATCTTTTTATTTGTTTCTTTTGTTTAATACTTGTCAAATGCTTCAGCATGTGATTTGCTGAAATGACGGTAATTCACCACTATTGCTGGATTCATATTACTTCTGACATAAAGTTTAACAAGAAAACAAAAAAGATATAAGGACTTCATCAATTAGCAGAAACCTTTTAATTTGACATGTTAGAGGTTTATATTTGTTGAGTCTCTGTCTCTCTGTGTCTCTCTGTCTCTATCTCTGTCTCTCTCTCTTTCTCTGTGTGTGTGTGTGTGCATGTGTGTGTGTATATGTACCTAAAGCTACACTTTGCTATTTTTCCTCAATTATTGCCCACAGTTATGTTTTGAGATACAGTGTTTCGCTTTATATGAAGTTGATCTTCATGGTTGTCTTGTCAACAAGTTTCAGGTGTGAATCACCATCCCTGACCTCAAGCTGTACTACAGAGCAATAGTGATAAAAACTACCTGGTATTGGTACAGAGACAGGCAGGAAGATCAATGGAATAGAATTGAAGACCCAGAAATGAACCCACACTCCTATGGTCACTTGATCTTTGACAAAGGAGCTAAAACTGTCCAGTGGAAAAAGGACAGCATTTTCAACAAATGGTGCTGGTTCAACTGGAGGACAACATGTAGAAGAATGAAAATTGATCCATTCTTATCCCCTTGTACAAAGCTCAAGTCTAAGTGGATAAAGGACCTCCACATAAAACCAGATACACTGAAACTAATAGAAGAGAAGGTGGGGAGGAGCCTCGAATACTTGGGCACTGGGGAAAAGTTCCTGAACAGAACTCCAATGGCATATGCTCTAAGATCAAGAATTGACAAATGGGACTTCTTAAAATTGCAAAGTTTCTGTATGGCAAAGGACACTGTCAATAGGACAAAACGACAACCAACAAATTGGGAAAAGATCTTTACCAATCCTTCATCTGATAGAGGGCTAATATCCAATATATACAAAGAACTCAAGACATTAGACTCCAGACAACCAAATTACCCTATTAAAAAATGGGGTATAGAGCTTAACAAAGAATTTTCAACGGAAGAAACTCGAATGGCAGAGAAGCACCTAAAGAAATGTTCAGCATCCTTAGTCGTCAGGGAAATGCAAATCAAAACAACCCTGAGATTCCATCTCACACCAGTCAGAATGGCTAAGATTAAAAACTCAGGTGATAGTAGATGCTGGCGAGGGTGTGGAGAAAGAGGAACACTCCTCCATTGTTGGTGGGACTGCAAGATGGTGCAACCACTCTGGAAATCAGTCTGGCGGTTCCTCAGAAAATTGGACATAGCATTACCTGAGGATCCAGCTATACCACTCCTAGGCATATACCCAGAAGATGCTCGAACATATAACAAGGACATATGCTCAACTATGTTCATAGCAGCCTTATTTATAATAGCCAGGAGCTGGAAAGAACCCAGATGTCCTTCAACTGAGGAATGGATTCAAAAAATGTGGTATATTTACACAATGGAGTATTACTCAGCTATTAAAAACAATGAATTTGAGAGGTTCGTAGGTAAATGGATGGAACTAGAAATTATCATCCTGAGTGAGGTAAGCCAATCACAAAAGAACACACATGGTATTCACTCACTGATTATTGGATATTAGCCCAGAACCTTGAAATGCCCAAGATGCAACTCACAGGCCACATGAAGTCCATAAAGAAGGAAGACCAAGTGGGGGTGATTCGGTCCTTCTTAGAAGGAGCAACAAATTACTCAAGGGAGCAAATATGGAGACAAAGTGAGGGACAGAAACTGAAGGAGGGGCCGTCTCAAGACCACTCCACCTGAGTATCTATCCCATGTGCAATCACCAAAGGTAGATGCTGATGTGGAAGTCAGGAAGTGCATGCTGATAAGAGCCTGATATGGATATCTCCTCAGAGGTCTTCAAGAGTCTGACATACTCAGAGGCAGATGCTCACAACTAGCCATTGAACTGATCATGGGGTTCTCAATAGAGGAGTTAGAGTGAAGACTGAAGGAGAGCTGAAAGGATTTGTGGCACCATGAGGAGAGCAACAATACCAACCAACCACAGCTCCCAGGGTCTAAACCACCAGCCTGGGAACACTTAGGGAGGGATCCAGCGCTTCAGTTGAATATGTAAGAGTGGAGGGCCCTGCTGGGCATAGGTGGAAGAAGAGAATCTTGACCTCATGAAGGTTGGATGCCCCAGGGGGTGAAATTTTGAGGGTGGGGAGGTGGGAGTGGGGGGGTAGATAGAGGTTACATCCACAGAGAAGAAGGAGGAGGGGTGAGGGGATTGGGGGTTCCTGGGTGGGTGGGGGATGGGGTAAGGGGACAACATAGGAAATGTAAATAAAACATCCAATAAAAAAAAAAAAAAAAACAAGTTTCAGGTGTACAACCAAATATTTCCTAGATACAGAACCGTATTATTGACCCTGGCAGTTTACATTAATTTGAGCAATCAAATTTGCTAATCATGTTTGTGTGGTAAATACGTATCTACCTCCTCTAGCTCATAGAAGACGAATATTAATTAATGATTTCTACCACCCTCTATAAAGATTATCACTGACAGGAAGTCTGTGATTCGATACTTGTATTCAGCATGCTCTCTAGAAAAGATACACGCTCTAGTAGTAGTATTGCAACCAGGGCCTTTAGAAAATGAGCACATTCATCCTAGCAATGTGGAAAAAGAAAATACTATTTAGAAAAAAATTTTTAAGCATCAATCATAGTTTTTTTTTGTAGACAAAGTTAATTTAAAATGTTGAAAATTGGCTGTTATAAATGTATATACTCTTTGAGAAAAATTTTACTTTATTGTCATAAATTCTATTTGTTTCTCAAAATAAGATTCATGTTAACTTTTCAAAAATATTTTATGATTTTCATAATTTTATATAAATGAGTATTGGCACTATCACATCTTCTCTCCAACTTCTCTAAGTCATCTCCATTCCCTACAGATACATGCTCCACAGTGTATTGCTAAATATTTATGCTAAACAGGACTTTTCACTTTGATAGTGATAGGACATTGAATGTGTTCTTTAATAATAATTAAAACTCTTAGTTACATGGCTATAAAAATAATAATTTAAGAGGCTGTTGCTTTTCTAGATATTGTCATGTATATATACTTCCAAGTTAATGTAGTCTTGCCTGTATATACATGTGTCACAGCAGCTTTCAATCTGTGCATCAGAACCACCAAAACGCACATATTTTTGATGGTCTTGGAACCCCTAACCACAAATTTATTTTTGCTGATACTTTATAATTGTAACTTTATTAGTGTGTGTTATTTTACTTCCTAAGACCATCAGAAATATGTGTTTTCCCTTGGTCATGACACAGAGGTCGAGAACTGATGATAGGGCAAGACATACATAGTGACAGTACAAGTTGTCCAGTTGTCATGCCAATATGGATAGGGGAAATTTCCTAAGATCACATTCCTCCATGAAAAGGTAAAGGTGGTCAGTGTTTGCTGGGAGAGATTTCCTTCAGGGATGAGCTATCTGATAGAGTAATCAATCCAAGTTGTCAGGCATAAAAACACGTCCACAGGAGCTATAGTAAATTGACTAATATTAATTTTATTGGAATTAATGTATTGAAAAGAAAAGAATATTGGTCGCCTTTTTTATGATCTCAGACCCTGTAATGAAAGAAAAGAATGGAATGTGATTATTTCAGTCAATTCTTGGCAAAATGAGTTCATGAATGTAATCTGTTGTCCTTAGATGCAGACGACTCATCCCAAATTCTGAGGAAGACAGTCACATGGACCTCAGTAGAGAAAAGCACCTGGTTGGGCTTAGAATAGAATGAGAGGATAATTGAGTTGGTATGAGCTAGAACAAAGAAGCCAACCTTATGGCCTAGGATTTAGTTCATATACAATTAAGTCTTAGACTCTTTAATTCAGGAACTGAGGTGCAGGTGGAAAAGGATACAGTTAAAAATGAAAAGACAAGGCTGATTCCATGATAGATTTCAAATTGGCAGTAAGAAGAGTAGGCCTAAAAACTGGGTAAGTCCAGGCAAGCCCAGGCAAGTCAATTACTAATAGGAAAAAAACCCTAGACTTCAGCCTTTACAGTCAGGTAACAGAATGTTTCAGGCGCCTGGCCTGAAACAAGCAGAATGGGTCAGGAGCCATTTCAGACTTCCTCAGTAACAATTTCCAGCCCCCAAATCCTAGGAATGAAATACCCTTAAAGATAGAGTTCATCTGCCCCAGAATTTCTTAGTTTGGTTTAAATCAGCCCTGAAAGCACATTTGGGTGTCTCCTATCTTGGTAATGGGAGGCTTCAGCATGCTATAATTCTACAGAATAAAATACTCTTTGGCTTTACGTACTATTTGAGTCAGAGTGTCTTTAATGTCCATTCCTAGTTGTCAACTTGACAATATCTGGAATGAATTACAATGCAGAATTGGATGGCTCACCTGTGATACAGATCTTGAGGCTGCAAGACACAAGTTTCTGACAAGGATCTTTGCTTAAAGATCTTGAGGAATAATGGCTATGAAAAGCTTAGGCCCATGCCTTTAATCCCAGAATACTAAGTCAAAGAGATCTCTGAGTTCAAGGTCAGGTAGGGACAAAACAAGTCCCAGAATCAGGCATAGTGGTACACACCTTTAATCTGGGCCACATCTTCTGCTGGAGAACTACATAAGGACATTGGAAGAAGGAAGATTCGCTCTTCTTTGCCACTTGCATTTACTTGCCAACACATCCGGTGGAATCTATTTCTACAGAAGACCAGCTAAAACAACTAGCCTTATGGCACTGAGCAACTACTAGATTCTTGGACTTCCAATTCACAGATGACCACTGTTGGGGAGTTCGACTACGGAGTATAAGTCATCATAATAAATTTCCTCAACTCAAGCAGTGTACCATATCTTCTGAAGAACTGCAGGTAGATCATAATTCAAGGCAGTGTACCATATAGACTATGACATGTTTCAAGGCACAGGCCAAGAAGATTTTGTACTTTTCCACCACCTGGACCCTCTTACCCCCTCCCCTTGTAAAACATGCTATAAAAAAGCATTTCATGTTCAAAAAAAGAAATAAAAAAAAATAAATTTCCTCAATACAAAAAGAGTAGAGAACCCTGACTAGTGCTGGAGAGATGGCTCAGCTGTTAAGGCTAGGCTCACAACCAAAAATATAAGAGAACCCTGACTTATACAGTGTCATCCATGGTGAGTCATGGACCATTACACAATGATGAATCAAATTTACTAACATATGATATTAACAAGAAAATAGAGGCAGTGAAAGAAGAGGACTAAGAATTAAGACTGATGTCAGCACTGTATACACTGTGTACTTGATTTGAAACTGCAAATAGAGAAAAGTCTTACCAAAAGGAACTGGAGAATGTTAATTCTATATTTATGAACTGTCAGTGCAGATTCATGGAGGATGAACCATAAATAACACTGTGAACAAATTTTACCAAAAAAAAAAAAAGTGTGTGTGGAGTTTTTCACAGGTTCTTCTGGTTTCTGGAAAGAGTTTTAATGTTTCTTTAGCCACCATGGTAGATGTTTCTTTATTTTCTTCTTTTTACCTCCCTCTTTCCATCTTTTCTTCCTTTCTTCATCCCTCCCTCCCTCCCTCCCTCCCCTCCTCCCTCCCTCCCTCCCTTGTCTTACTCTCTCTTTCATGTGTGCACTAAGTAAAGTATATTCACAGTCCTGAACAATACTTTCAACTATTGATTTGTCCAGATAGAATCATTTATCGCATTAAGATTATTCATCTAAGAGCTAGATAACTAAAATTAAATTAACATGAACTTAAAACCAGTGTTTCCAGTGTTGAGAATACTTTTCAGGAAAAGACGATAGAAGTTTAGTGATGGCTTTACAGCAAAGACTGATCAAAATAGCCCTTACATTCTAAATCAAAATCATAAAAATCACATAGACATATAGGAGCTGAAAGTATGAATAGAATTTATTATTGATTAATTGGAGAGAAAATATAAATTCAATTTTTACTTTGATCAACAAATTTATGGAAATTATTCTGGTAAATGTCTCAGAAATGCTAGTATATTTGGTTGTACATTGGTTTTCAGGTACTTGGTCCTTTGCCAGAAAGAAAGATGTACTCTAATATGTTCAGATTTGTGATCTTGCTAAGGTCTGTGGATGGAAACAATATTTCACAGAAGTTTTTGTTGGTATTTTCATTATTATTTATTTCTAGTCCTTCTTTCTATGAATATAGTTGGAAAAGATTTAAAAAAATACATGAAACATACAAATATGACTCAACTCCATGGCAAATATTCAAACCTGCGATTATCTGAGTGAGATTTACTAGGAATAAATTTAACATTTGTCCTAATACATCTTATTTAAAAATCATGAGTATTTAGTATCATGAATTATTAAATTCCTCCATCTAACCTTAATAATGATTTCTGCTCTGTTCAACTCCAGCTCTCTAGATATTGTTAATAAAAAATTTGAAATGGATAAAACCTTGGCAGGAAGTCTTGATTCTAAATGGTCTAAAAGTAAATGAGTTTTGATCCATTCTGTTGACGAAAAAGGTGATTTTACTCCAAGTGATTTTGCTCATATAAATGAGGTAGGAATTTGTATTCAAATTCAACCCAAAAGTAATTTATCTATTATTCATTTTTATTTTTCTTATTAATTCATATGCTGTTGTAGCATTAAGTTTACTTTTTTATTCTGGGTTCTTTTCTTCTCTATTTTATCATTTGTACCAACTAAGGATTATGCTACATTTTTTTACTTTCTTCTGTCATGAAATAAATTATTCCCATGAATTGCAAGACCTGTGATCACCTTATTATCCTTCTGCTCTGTTTGACAAAATACAGGCCCTTCCAAAATTTGTTGTCTCCAATTTTGCTTTTTCTCCCCAATATGCTTTCTTTAATATGTTTGTATTTAACTTTTCACTTTCACTGTTGCTATTAATAAAATAGAAATCTCTAGATGGGTACAATACCAAGATCTCCCCTGAGCTCTTGTCCCACCAATGTACCAGCGTCATTCCGGGAGATAGGTACCTTTGGATACAGGGCTATTGTTTATATTCTAGAAGAACACTTTCTTGTGTTTTCCCTCATCCATTTGCAGTAAGTTCTTGGCCACATTGGCTGGTAACTCTGTATTTATTTCCCAAACTCCACTAAGCTGCTGATGCTGTTTTTGGTGGTTATTCCATGGTACTGGCATCTCAAATATGCTGGGGTTTTGACTGCAACTAGGCTTGACCAATAGCCATCCATAGACTCTCTTTAGGTTACCAAGCATCAACTTCTTTCCATGACCTGAGCCTTCAACTACCATTGAGGCTACACCTTAACCAAAGATCTTGGTGAAGGACTTTTACCTTTCACATGGGCTTTCACAGTGTCAAGTGAAAGCTGATTTTAATGACCTTTTCCTGGATTGAAAGAAGCACCACCTAGGTGATTCTTATATACTCTCTGGAACACAGCCTTATTGTGTATTCGGAATATACTTCCCAGATTTCACATCAGTGATCCTGGACTCCTCTTAAACTCCTCTTTATTTATTTATTAAGAAATTAAACTCCTCTTAATTTCTTAGCTCTAGTTAACCAGCATGGATTGTCCCAGAAACCACTTCTATTCTTGACTAATGTCAGAGCCACACGTTGAAGTGTCCAAGTTCTGCTGCTCGCTGGGGCTGGAACATGGCTTCCTCATTCTATTACATTTCTATCAGTTTTATGTTGTCAATTACTTCCTTCACCAACTAAGCTTGGATGTCTTGGAACTTGTTCTGTAGACTGAACGTTATCTTAGAGATCGGCAAGCCTCTCTGTCTCTTAAGTGCTGTGATTAAAGGCATGTACCACTGTACCTGTACCTAAGCTTTTCTATATCTGGAAATTGCTCTATTGCAGGCTTGCCTTAAACTTAGAGATCTGCTTGCTTCTATCTCCTGGGATTAAAGGATTCTACCAAAATGCCAGGACCACAGATTTCATTTAATTCCTTTTCACAAGATCATTGTAAGTTCTGGATTGTAGTTGATTCCAGATATATCCAAGTTGAAAACTAAGAATAGCTTTCAGAATTTATCCCTTATCAACTTGATACACGATTATATCTTCTATGTCCAAATGACAATAATAATCAGGTCATAATAACACATAATATGATATATCTGGTCCTAGTAGAAATGCAAATGCATAAACAATAAGCTTACCTGGGTGGAATCTTGCCCTAAAATGACTACTATCTTAATTCTACTTAATATACTTAAACCACAGGATTTAGTTCCAATCTACTTCCTGGTGAACTTTTTATCCTTGAATCATATATTTAATATTTCTCCTTTCTAAGCTTGCTATGGTTGATCAAAATGTTCTTCATAAGGATGAGCCATAGGACAGAGTCTATGTTAGGTATTTTAGTGGCTTCCTTTGTCAATGCAATTTATCTAAATCTCTTCACTTTAGCCTCAGGCAGACACTTTGGACAAGAGAAAATAGTAGCCATATTCTTCACCAAAATATCACAAGAATGATTACTGGACACCCTACTGAAACTGTTCTTCTCTGAAACCTATGGAGCCAGCCCTCACAATTCAAATCACCCTGAAAACAACTGTCTTCTATCTTCCTACTAGTATGACCTATTAGGCATGGCTTAAACCATTCTATTGATTTTCAAAGTTCCAAAAACCACATTCCTCCAAACAAAAGCATGGTCAGTCCTATCATAGCAATACCCTTGTCCTGGTACAAACTTTTTTCTTAGTTTAGTTTTCTACTACTGAGAAGAGATAAATGACCAAAACAACTCTTATAAATGAAAACTTCAAGTTGTGTAGGAAGGGAGGCATGGAAAGCCTGGGAGAAGTTGAGGGGCGAGAACATGATCAAAACATAATACATGAAATTCCCAGAGAATAAGTGAAAACAATATTTGAAAACTCATAGGCATTTACAAAATTTTCAACAGTAAATAAGCAGAAAATTCATTAGTATGTCACTTCTTTTAACCTCTTCTATGAACTACTGATTATTTTCCTATATATTTTTTCCTTACTGGAATGTAGTCTCAGTGCACGAGGCAGCTTCCCTTTATCTACTTTGCAATTGTATTTTAATTACACTAATTTGTGACTGACACATAGCAACTATACAAAGTTGGGTATATTTTCACAAAAATTAGTGATAAAAATAATTAAGAAGCTAGAAAATGAATAGGGGCAAGGAAAACAGTATTGAACATTAGATGGTATTCTAAGACTGTAATTAAAACTTGTAGGTTTCTTATTTTAAAACAAGTTTTTTAACACTTAGTAATATAAGAATTCTCAAAGAGATAGGAGGACATATAAAAGATAGTGGTGCAGCACTTAACAAAGAAGTAAAAGAAAAGAGGTTCCATCTTTGAAACCATTTCACCAATAAATAAATAAATAAATAAATAAATAAGTAAATAAATACAGGAGAAATGCTGTTTTTGCCTGATAAGAAAAAAATTCTACAGTTTCAAGTAAACAATAATTATATAAAAGCCAAATAAATAAATGAAAAGATTATTTAGTTATGTTTAACTATTAATTAAATATTTAGCTTTTAACTGAAATATATAGCATAATATATTTTAACTACTAGGGAATAGAATAATAATTTACACATCATTTAAAATTCTAATTAAAAGTCTATGAGAATGTATTCATGTTGGGTTTAATATCACAGTATTTATATTCCCAGTAGCCTATGTTAAGTTTGGAGTTAATAATTATGTCTCAACCTGCATAATTTACTTTTAAAAAGAGGCTCAAAGGCATTTATTGCTTGTAATATGCTTTGTTAAACACATTAGATTTTGATTAGTATATTATTTAGATTGGATTTTTTATGATCTATAATAATTCACTGTAAGAGACATTTGTTTTAATATCATGCTTTTGGAAGGATGCTCCAAGGCTTTTGTTTTTTAGGCAAGATCTTTGCTTTCGCCTACTATCTGATAACTACTGAGCCTGTGGAACAGGAACGTTATCTACCATACTGTTCATATTGTAAATCATGGTGTTATTAGCACAAAGGAAGCTGGGAATAAATATGTTACACATATTCACAAGGTTACATATTTTATCTTAGTCACAGTTTCATTTTACAGGCATTTAAAGCTAAAAATAAAACTGCCAATCAGAAAAGAAAAATGACCTGAATGAAACATTGTTGTTAAATTTTTTGTGTTTATAGTTTTTGAGTTTTGTAAGCTTGCCCTTCATCAGCTTTCTGGATTCATCTTTGCTAGTCACTCATTTTTTTTTTTTCAGTTTCAGTTTACTGATAGAGTAGAAAGTGTGTGTGTGTGTGTGTGTGTGTGTGTGTGTGTGTGTGTCCTTGTTAGCTTTGGCTTTGCACAGCAATCTATTCAAACTATTTGATTGTGTTTGATATTTTGTTGGGATGGCAGGATAGAGTGACTAATGCATATTTATTTTAGTTGTTTGGAAAGAGCCTGAATCATATTCTTTTCGTTCTCCAATGAATGCTCTATTTGCTTCTTGCCTAAATGATGAATTTTAACATTGAAACTGTAGGTTAGCTTTTACATTTGTATTTACTTGCTAAATTATATTTTTTGCAATTTGTAATCATCTCTGTTTATATCAAGAAGGAAATATGTACTTCCAAGACAGTCTTCAAATATTACTACTGCAAATTGTATTAAAGAGCCTTGGGTCAAGCTGGCTCAGCAGTTAAAAGCTCTTGTTGCCATGTCTGATGACCTGACTTTGATTTTTACATCACGTATGAGGTTTTCACTAACATATGTTCTTCATGACACACAGAGACACACACATGCACACTAAATAAGTGTACAGATGTTTAGCAATAATCAGAAGTGGTCTTGATTTGTCTTTATAGTGAATAAATAATGAGATTATTTGTTTTATATTGCTGTCTAAATAATAATTAATGTAGTGTGGGAAAAACAAATATACTATACTAAAGAAAACTTGTGTTTAAAAAAACAGCAGTTTTTGGACAGAGCTTAAGGACTCTTATGGAAGAGTTGGGGGAAGGATTAAGGGCCCTGAATGGGAAACGAACTCCACAGGAAGACTAACCATGTCAACTAACCTGGGCCCATGGTGACTCTCAGAGACTGAAGCACCAACTAAAGAGCTTATATGGGGTAGTCCTAGGGTTCCCCCAAAACCTTCAGCAGGGCCTGTGCATAAATCCATTGCCTCTCTCTGGAAACCATTTCCCTAACTGACTTTAATGTCAGATGATGTACCTAGCCCTGCAGAAACTTGATGTACCCAGGTGGAGGGATAGCAAGGAGAGTCCTTTACCCTGTCAGAGTAGAAGGCAAAATTGGAGGGTGGGAGGGACTCTGTGATGGGCAGATTGGAAGAGGGGTGGGAAGTGGTGGCAGCTATCGGTTGTAAAGTAAATAAATTAATTTGTTAATAGGAAATAGTTACATAACTAATAATGAGAAGTAGAATTACTTAAAACATTAATTGTACTGAGTAGTCAGGGGTGATTTCAAGAGCAGAGTATGAATATCTGTGTACTACTTTCTTAAGGGCTCCATAACACAATACCCCAGACTGAGTGACATAAACGGTAGAAATCTATTTTCTGATGCTTACATGAATTGGAAAGACAAATGGAAGGCCAGTAAATTTGGTTTACTCTGAGGCCTCTGTCCTTTTCTGCAACTAATTCCCTCTCATGGAGAACATCCTTTGGTGCAAATGTGATCTTGCTATCTCGCTCACATATAAATTCTCTTTTCACATGAAGATTAATCAAATAAGATGGCAATCTACTAAAATGTTATTTTTAAATTTCAATACATCGTTATTGTCCATGCCTCCGATTCAGAAAAATCCACTCTTATTAGAATTTGGTGAGAGATTCTAATTGACCTGTAAGGCATATGAGGATCTCAGATTTCTATGAATGTGTTTTTATTTGATTAAATGTTTAATGCTATTGTAGTTTGAAAGGTACTGGAGTCATTCTTGCCACTGTTTTGATGTAAATGTATTTTTTGCCTATGTTCATATTATTAATTTGGCTCCCTAGAGTAAGTAGTAGAAAGTGCAATTAAAATATTTTCACATTGATCTCCATTTTTAAAGTAACTCAGTATTTTAACTGTAACTATTGAACATTTAAAAAATAACTATACACTATTTGTAGGGATGCTCTACTTCTTCCAACCTTCCACACAAAATTCTTTAAATGTCTTAAGTCTTTGTGACTATAGCTAAAGACCATAAAAATTAGTAGTAGCGGTCCTGGCCGCCATCGGAGAGCAGCAGCTATGGCCCTGCGTTACCCTATGGCCATGGGCCTCAACAAGGGCCACAAAGTGACGAAGAACGTCAGCAAGCCGAGACACAGCCGGCGCCGCGGGCGCCTCACCAAGCACACCAAGTTCATGCAGGACATGATCCGAGAGGTCTGCGGCTTCGTGCCCTACGAGCGCTGCGCCATGGAGTTGCTCAAAGTGTCCAAGGACAAGCCTGCACTCAAGTTCATCAAGAAGAGAGTGGGCACGCACATCTGCGCCAAGAGAAAGCGGGAGGAGCTGAGCAACGTGTTGGCAGCCATGAGGAAGGCGGCGGCCAAGAAGGATTGATGACCCCTCCCCCAATAAAAGATCATGGCTCCTAAAAAAAAAAAAAATTAGTAGTAGCATAATTTTTCTTAAAACAGTAACTTTTCTTTCATATGCATGTAAACATTTTGTGCATTCAGAAATGGCACTAATATTATCAGAACTATATCCATTATTTCTGTTAAAGAAGAATCCCAGGAATAATATTTCTTGTTTGTGAGTAGAGGTATTTATTTGAGATAAATTACATAGGAAATGATTTTCAATATACAGTAGCATTAGTCTATAGAGGATTTTTGTGTGAATTTACCCTAGTGTCTTCTGACAAAATCAAGCTCCGGAAAGTCAGATATCAACCTGATTTCTCCTTTTTGTCTTTTTATTCTTTATTAAGTCATTCATTCATCTATTTATTTTAGTATACTGGACTGTCCTAAGTAAATTTGGGTGGGGGCACACCCTCATAGAAGCAGGAGGAGAAGTGATGGGGTGGGGGGTTTCTGGGTGGGTGGGAAATGGGGAAAAAGGATAACATCTGAAATGTAGATAAATAAAATGATGGAGACTTCTTTAGGCATGAGTACTTTTATCTCTCTCTGTATCTCTATCTCTGTGTCTCTGTGCCTCTATCTGTCTCTGTTTCTCTGTTTCTGTCTCTCTATCTGTCTCTGTTTCTCTGTTTCTGTCTCTCTGTCTCTGTCTCTCTGTCTTTCTCTTTCTCTCAATCTCTCACACTAAGCAACAATATCTGACTCTGGTTCTCTATATTTGTTCCTACCTGTAGGACAAGTATTTTCTGATGATGGTTTAGCAAAATAGTGATGATATATTAATATATATATATATATAATAGTGGAATGAAAAAATATATATATATATAGTAT
>NW_021604698.1:201313-208343 GCF_004785775.1 Grammomys surdaster
TTTACCATAGGCTGCTGCACAATCTAGTCTTTGGTTCTTGGTAACTCACACAAGCAGTGACATAGTGGTGACATTTGGTTCCATCTTGTGAAATAGGCCTTAAGTCTCTATTGGTTGATTCCTCCTCTTAGCTTTATGACACCATTACAGTGGAATATCTTCCAGGTAGTACTGGAGATTAAACAGATTTTAGTGTGGTGTTTAGTTTTCTCTTTTGGTAGCATACAGAGTAACAATTGTTATTCTTGTTTGTGGCTGTGATTATAGTGTTCATGGTGGTAGAGCGGTTGGTGGTGTTAGTGCCTGTGTGTATGTTTGTGTTTTTGTTTTTTGACTTTTCTGGTCCAGAGTTATTTATTTTCTGTGTTTTCTTGTATGAAGTTCACATATCTAAGTTGGAGTTTTATCTCCTAACATCTTACGTAAAGCTGGATTTCTACCTAGATATTGTTTAAATGTGGTTCTAAGATGAACTAACCCTATACCAATGATGACTGAAATTTTTCTTGGTATAGCGCACTGTGCCAGTGTCTGTAGTGTCTTAGAGTCTGCAGCACATCTTTCCAGACTCTTCTAGGTTTTGAGAGTCTAGCTTTTAAGTCTTCATTGAGAGGCTAGGTATATTTAATATGTTTGCTGTTAAATGATCTCTCTCTCTCTCTCTCTCTCTCTCTCTCTCTCTCTCTGTCTCTCTCTCTCTGTCTCTGTCTCTGTCTCTGTCTGTCTCTCTCTCTTTCTCTCTCTCTCTGTCTCTGTCTCTCTCTGTCTCTCTCTCTCTGTCTCTCTCTGTTTCTCACTACTTCACTCGGAGTGTTGGGTCATGGTGTGTACCTATCTGTTAATGTTTTATACACTATCACCTGCATGCTTATGCAGAGGTTAGAAAACAACATCATGACATCAGGTATCTTGTCCTGTCACTTTATCTTATTGTACTGATTAAGTCTCTCATTCAGCATCAACATTTCTTCTGAACAGCAAGCTTCTAAGATTTCTCCCTTACAACACTGTAGTTATATGCACATCTGTTTATTCTAGGCTTCAAAACTCATTTTAGAGTATCAAACTTAGGCCCTCATGCTCGCACAGCAGGTAATATTACCTACGGTGTCACTTCTTCATTCCTTCACACATTTTTAATAATATTTATACTATTTTATGTAAATATTTCTCATGGTTCTTTCAGTTTTGGAAAATGTAATCTTGTCACCTGCTATCATTTTCATGTCATCCTTTCAATGTAGTTGTAATTTAGGGTACTATATTTATCTATTTAACTCATTAAAAAATATTTGATGTCAGCATCCAAGTATTGCAGAGGCACATGAAGCATCCCTGATGGTCAGGAGCTGCATAGCAATAGCATGATAATTGTAACCAAGTAACTAAGAGAATAAATCAAACAAATAAAAAATAAACCTGTGAAGATGTTAAACTGATCAAGGCCAGTGTTTGTGTAATTCAAGATAGAAAATCAGAAGTGCAGAATGAAAGATTTCAAAATCTTTTTTACATATACTAAGACTTTCTGAGGTGAAATTGTAAACAAAGATTAATCTTGTATTAGTTATACTTTATATTCAACTAAAGATTGTCATCTTTCTATTTATTTGAGTAAGTCAACTTTGTGTTGATATTTACTTTTATTTTTCCCTCTACTTCTTGCTAGCTTCATGTTTTCTTCTAAGTCTTGTGAAGTCACTTAAACTAACAACATTTTTGAGTAGCATATACCATAGTTTGTTCTACTGAGTGTTTTGTCTGTGAAGAATCATTTAACTTGTCAGTGGCTAAGAAAGATGGAAAGCATTTCTACTTTCAGCATAAGACACATGATTTACTTAATCACCATTACAAGTTAATTTGTTATATATGGCATCAGTGTCTTTTCTCTGTGGTTATATTTTATATTAATGATGTAGGCTTGTTTATATCCACTGAACTAGAGACAAACAGGTTGATGGTAACTCATAACATATAAGCATAAACAATAATAATTTATAGTATATAACATTACAAATCCATCTCTTCTTAAACACTTTTCTTTTATGGAGGTGCCTGGGTATTGCAAGAACTTATTTAAGTTTTTGACAGACTAGTTAAGTAAATAAAACAGTCAATATTTATTCACTATTAATTATTTTTATCTTTTCTTTTATTATTATTAATCATTCCATTATCTCAAATGATATCCCACTTCTCAATTTCCCCCTCCACCACTACCCCAATCCACATCTGCCCTCCCCCTCCCTTTTGTCGATGTAAGAGTGCTCTCCTTTCCACCCACACTCTCTCACCCAACTGCTCCAGCATCCCCCTACTTTGGGGCATCAAACCTCACCAGGACCAAGGGCCTCCCCTCTCACTGTTGTCAGGCAAGGCCATCCTATGCTACATATGTATCTGGGGCCAAAGTTCACTTTAGGTACTCCTTGGTTGGTAGTCTAGTCTCTGGGAGAACTGGGTGGTCAGGACAGCCCATGATGTTGTTCCAATGGGGTTGCAATCCCCCTCTGCTCTTCCAGTCCTTCTGCCATCTTCTCCACCAGGCTCCCTGAGTTCAGCCTGATGATTGGCTTCCAAGCATCTGCCTCTGCTTTGGTCAGTTGTTGGACAGACCTCCCCAGGAACTGGCACACTTGGTCCTGTCCGAAAGCACCTCTTGACCACAGCAACAGGGTTGGTTATGTAATTCAAGATAGAAAACCAGAAGTGCAGAATGAAAGATTTCAAAAGAATTGCTTTTACATATACTATGAATTTCTGAGGTGAAATGTAAATGAAGATTAATCTTGTATTAGATTCTAGTTATATTATACTTTACATTCAACCAAAGATTGTCCTCTTTCTATTTATTTGAGTAAGACAAATTTTTGTTGACATTTACTTTTATTTTTCTCTCTACTTCTTGCTACCCTTATGTTCATCTGCCAACATGATCTTTCCCTAGGTGGGGCTATTCACTGGTTGGCCCTTCCTTTAGTCTTTGTTCCATTTTTGTCCCTGTTCTTACTTTCCAAAGGAATATTTCTGGGTTAAAAAAAATTGAGATGAATGGTGGCTTCATCCCTTGACCAGGGACTGTGCCTATCTACTGGGGGTGGTTTCCACAGGTTCTCTCTCCCATTCTGTGAGCATTACAGCTAAAGTCATTCCCATTATGTCCTGGGAGCCTCACATTTCTCTGGTGTCTGGGACCCTCTAGTGGCTATACCCAGTTCCTCATCCCCAGTGTTACCTACTTTTATTCAATTTCCTTACCCTCTGTACATCTCTCAGGTCTCCTCCAGATTCTGATACTGTCACCCTTATTTCCTTCTCCTCCATTCCCCCTCCGTTGTCCCCCTCTCCTTCCATCTCCCGCAATCGTCTTGCTTCCCCCTCAATGCAGGACTGAAGCCTCCACCCCTGATCTTCCTTCCTTCTATGTTCCATATGTTTTATAGGTTGTATCATAGGCACTGTAAGCTTTTGGCTTAGTATCCGCTTATTAGTGAATACATACCACGTGTGTTCTTTTGTGTCTGGGTTACCTCAGTCAGGATGATATTTTCTAGTTCCATCCATTTGCCTAATAATTTCATGAAGTCATTGTTTTTAATTGCTATGTAGTACTCCATTGCATACATGTACCACAATTTCTGTATCTATTCTTCTGTTGAGGGGCATCTGGGTTCTTTCCAGGTTCTGGCTATTATAAATAAGGCTGCTATGAACATAGATGAGCATGTGTCCTTGTTATATGTTGGAGTATTTTTTGGGTATATGCTCAAGAGTGGTATAGCTGGGTCCTCAGGTAATACTATGTCTAATTTTCTGAGGAACCACCAGACTGATTTCCATAGTCGTTGTACCAGCTTGCAATACCACCAACAGTGAAGAAGTATTCCTTTTTCTCCACATGCTTGCCAACATCTACTGTCACCTGCGTTTTTGATCTTAGCCATTCTGACTGGCAGTTTTTATCACTACTGCTTTACAGTAGAGCTTGAAGTCAGGGATGGAGTGTGGCTGAGGTAGCCGAGTGTTTAAAGTGGTTAACTGTTAATTGTTTTATAGTATTACCAGCTGAAGAACATTTAACCTAAAGAATCATTTAATCATCTTCCTCTGAATTATCTGCTTCCTTCTGTTTCCTTTCCGACTCCTTTCATTTGTCTTTGACTCCTACCTTCAGTCTATTTCAATGCACAAATGAATTCCAAAGTGTTCCATTGCTACATCTATTAGATTTTTTTAAATGCTACATATTAACATTATATAAACTTAAAATAAATTTTGTAAATTATATGGTAATGTTTATTTTATTCAAAGATCAAAAAGTGGTCACATGGAAAACTGTATCTCTAAATTCTCATGTTTGATACCTGCTGTTGCAAACATGCCTACAGGAAGATATTAGAACACAGTGAAGGTTGAGGTTTTGTTTTAGGACTTTTGCAATCTATTGTATAGAAGGTTTCATCAACAGAAGCATTTAAGTGAGAGAGGTGAAAACTGTACAGCTTTCTTTTCATTTTTCTTCCTCAACAATCTAGCGATTCCTACCATTTATTTGTTATTAACATTTGTTAGATAATATTTGTTATATTACATATTTCTGTTTATTATTTATGTTTTGTTTTAGTACATTTTAATATATAAAAATGAATTTTCCTAAAATATAAATTGAACTACTTCTACAAGAGATAATAAATGTCAAGTTTTAGAGGGTTTATTGTGATACTATAAAGATGTTGTACAATGATATCCTAGTGATGATTTTATATGAAGTCTGTTTTTAATTTATCACTCCCTTCTATTTAAAAACATTGCGATGGTTTCTTCGCAGTGAAACACACTATCAATAGAAAAAACACAAGTATAGAATGTGTGGAATCATCAGACTTTTCAGAACAATGAAAATGTTTAATACCAAAATCTCTACAAGACTGTAATTAGAATATATTGTGAAAGAAAGGTAGGGGGTAAGGGTAAGGGCGAGGGTCCTGGCTTCTGGCATCTCCCCCTTCTCTGTTTAGTTAGAGAAGGCGTCTTATGTTCAATCCCAACTATGTGAGTTTTGAATTTGGATGTCTAATTATGGGGGGTCTTAGACAAGTTCACAACCCCTTACCCCCTCCCCTTGTAAAACATGCTATAAAAAAGCATTTCATGTTCAAAAAAAAAAGAAATTAATAAAAAGAAATTAATAAAAAAAAAAAAGAATATATTGTGAAAGAAAATAATCTACTTTTTAACAAAAAGTGAAATGCAAGTGAAAATTAACAGCCTAATGTGTACTCAGTAAATATTTGTAAGTATCTATTAAATAAAAAAGTTTTTTTAACAGAGTTTAGGGTCATATGCTTGGACAATAACATTTCAAGTCACTAGAAAAATGAAAACAACGACTGCTATTGAAAATGGAAACAGTGAGTACTATTTAAGTTAAACCAAAGGTTTTTTGTTTTTTAGTTTGTTTTAGTGGTAGTTCCAGTTCTGTTATTCTTCAATTATTCTGTGACTGTGCAATTTCTATGGCATAGAATTTTTGAAGAAATGGATATTTTCAAACAATCAGCAGATAATCTGCACCACGGATCAACTTGTCATACAAGGTTATCAAAGACTAGGAAGGGCATATTGACAGGATTCAAATTGCCTTAAAGTTGCCCACTGTTCAAGAATGGAACCATGTGAAGTTCAACAGCCACAGTAATTACAAGGCACTAAAATTTTGATCTATCAGACTATATAAATTAATGAGAATTTTTTATAAAAAGATTTAGACTTCATTATTCTCAAAATTAGTAAATAAAGAATGAAGATGTAAACGTCTTTACTTGCTTTGTTAATTTTACTGCTCAATAGTAATAAATGAGAGCATCCTTTCCAGTATACTTATTAGAGGAAGTTAGTTTATAACATGAGCATTTTGCAATCTGAAAAACAATTAATGGATTTTGTATCAGAAGGTTATCCAAAATCAAATGTCTCCTTGGGTTTTCAAAAACAAAACCAAAAACATTATTCTGATCAAAAATGGGTTAAACTGAAAATCTTCAGGTCCTATAGAAAACGGTAATTTATGCAGAAGTTTATTGGCAAATTATTGGCAAAATTCAGTCTACAGAAATCTGTAAGTCTAGGATTCAGGAATTAAACGGAAAAGAAAATAGAAGTGAGAGTAGAATATATAGGTTAAGATTTCAAAAGTTGAAATAAAAAAATAGTGTAAAACTTCATCACAATGTCTAGGTACATATTCATGAACAATAAAAGTAGAGATCATAACAAAATAGAATACAGCATCTGCTTTAGGAGAAGGTAACAGTGATGACAGAGATGGGGTACATAGAAAGATTGTGGCAGAGCTGGCACGTTATTGGTGGTAGTATATTACATGTGTTCTGTTTTCTGGATTAAATAAATTTATTTTGTGTGTTTTCTATAAAAACGAACAAGTAAACAAATCTCAAAATTAGTTGATGAATGGAGTCATCAGTTCTCAAAAGAACAAATGCAGGTTGCCAGTGAAGTGAGTATTTAAAACCATATGCAACATCACTCATCAACATTCTAATATGATCAAAAACTACTTTGCAATACTAATTCATCTAAATCAGAATGGCTATTATAGAAAAAAATTGTCAACAAATCATGATAAGAATGCATGGAAAGAATGACCCTTATTGACTGCTGGTGGAATTACCAATTAACAGTTTAAAAACAAAATTTCCATATGAGCCAGTCAAAATCCTTATAGTCACATATACTAAGGATTCCATTTACTACCACAGACATACCTGTAAATTTCTATTTGCTGCTGCTTCAATCATGACAATAAGGAAATGAACATCCTTGATATTTATCAACATATGAGGGCATATTGAAACATGATTCACTGAAATTCTCTTTAGGTACAAGGCAAATGAAATTATATAGTATGTAGAAGAATGGGTGTTTGAAAATTATTGTAATAAGCATGTAACACAAATTTAAAAATGCAATAATTATACATTCTAGAATTAAAATCCTAAGCTCTAAT
>NW_021604698.1:208743-232307 GCF_004785775.1 Grammomys surdaster
AAAAATGAAGATGAGAAAAGAGGGGAAAGGCAAAAAGACACAGTAGCCAGGAATAAGAAAATGAGAGTGAGTAGTATGACACATAGAATCAAGGCTAGCAGAAGCACAAGGGAGATGAGGAAGATTTGACTAATAATTTGAATATATTGGAAATAATAATTTCCAAGACCATTTCAATCATTAATGAAGAATATTCCCATAATTAATATAAGTTATAAAATTAAAATCTAAACTATGAAGAGTTAAATGTTATATAATATGGACTTGATTTAATAGAAGAATAATTTTATCAAAAATTTCTATGGCAACATTCCTATAGGTTTTTTTTTTAATGGAAATGATAACCAATTTTTGTAGGAACACAGAAGTAATGAGCAATAGATCATTCATTACTTACTGAATTTTGCAGTGGAACAGAATGTCCAACATGCTAGAATAGTTATTTAAATCATGTTTTGTTCTATAGATTTTCAGGCATTTGAAGATTATTTGCAAATTTTTCATCTAAAAATCATATTGTAGGGTAATAAAAATAGCAAATTAGTTTATGTACTTGTTACATTGTACAAGGATTTATTGTTTCCATATATGAATACCATTTTACTCTTCCATCACTGCTTCTGTAAATCAGTGTTGTGCCTATCCTCTTGGTCATTTTCACAGTAGTACTCAATATCACTTATCACTTTAATTCAAAATGATTTTCTCTGATACATATTAAAACTTCCTTCTACAAATCACTTTACTGTGTTCCTTAGGATCTTATAAAATCATGTCATTTCAGCAAGAATAATCTCAATGATACTTATTATCATGCCTAGAATGAATAGATTTTAAATAAATTAACAATTTGGTTTTTATTTTTGCAAGTTTGTGTCATTTTTTATAGTATAATCATTAATCACATAAATGTTCTAAGTTCAAATATATCATTTTTATTTTATTTAAACTACCAACATTATGGCAAACACTTAAGTTGTAATATTTCTGCCTCTATGAATTTCAAATTTACAAAAAAGCTGTATCCAGCTTCTCTCCATATCAAAGTGTATAACTAGTACATCCTGTTTCATGCTTGAAATATAGCTTTAAACCCACACAATATGTCAGACACTGAACTCAATACCCTCCTGCGCAATTACATTTTTCACTATTCCATGAAATCTGAATATTTTATAAAAATCACAGATTTATAACTTATTCACTCCTGAAAACTGATATTGTTTTCATTTCTCCTGTTTTGTAATGTATCATTAAAGACAATTTCAATTTTCAGTATTATGTTTTCTCCTTTTCTACTAAGTCAAACTACTTATCGCCCCTTAGCTGAGTTAAGTTTATCTGCTTTGTTGCTTTCCCTGAACTTTTCCCTCAATAGCCACAAGTTGTTTCTGGGTACAAATATTCTTCATAAAATAATGTAATGTCTTTTCATTACTTGTAGGGTTAAAAGTGTCATTAACACTTCTGGCTACCTCCTCTCTTTGATTCTTAATTGTGTACCAAATGGTTTCTAAGTCATTGTGCATTTGGACTCTTTCAGTTCTGCAACCTTAATGCCTCTCTACCTAATACCAGGTATAGTCTCAAAACTCCTTCTTCATTCTTTGATAGAAAATATCCATCCCTTCTTGGATACTAAATTTTTCTTCCTAGAGGCAGGATCCTTTGAATTTATTTACTGTTCTCTCTCTCTCTCTCTTGTTCCTGTTTACTGCTGTATAGCTTTGCTTCACAAAGAGATAGCAATTATGTTTGTATACTAAGTTCTGCACATAAATGTTTTATATGTGGTACAATAAACTACAGAACTTCACACTTAGAACATAAGATGTTAGCTAATTAATTATTACCTTATAAAGCAGTCAGTTACTTTTATGAGTACTAAAATATAAAACATGACTTTCCAAATCATCTTTTGTTGACTCTGTTAAATATAAATACGTTGAAAAAATCCAAGATTTGAATGTTCCTCCTTTTCTAGACTCTTTCTGTTTTACAGTAGAAATTTGAGTTTATGAATAAAGGACCATATAGTGAGCAAAGAAACTTTTATGTTTCAGGCTAAGAGTGGTACTAATCTACAGTATAGTATACAAATTTAGACAGCACTTTGATAGTGTGTCCCTTTAAGAAAATTACACTAATAGATTCACTCCAGAGACCCATGAGCACCACCAAAATACGAGTATGACAAGACAGCTCTACTTATCAGCTATGGTACCTGACATAATTCATATGATAAATTCAGTCTACATTTTATCATGGACAGGGAAGACTATATTAAATCTCACTCCTAAATGATGAACTATAAAAATTGATGGTTTTGGAGAATGGAGAATTTAGTTTTCTTCAAGTGTGTGAGTCCAGTTATTATGACCAGACACCAGTGGATGGCTCCACATGCAGAAGTATGTGAACTACACCAACCGGAGTCAAATTTTTTTTTGGGGGGGAGGGGTTCAAGACAGGGTTTCTCTGTGTAGCCCTGGCTGTCCTGGAATTCACTCGGTAGACCAGGCTGGCCTCGAACTCAGAAATCCGCCTGCCTCTGGCTCCCAAGTGCTGGGATTAAAGGTGTGCGCCACCACCGCCCGGCTGTCAAATGTTATCAAATAAAAATAGCACATTGAATTGTGGGTAGTAGGGATGTGCTGGTTGATAAGGGAGGAACTAAGGAGAAGAGTTTGACATGAATATAATCAAAATACATTGTAGAAATGTTCAAAAATTAATAAAATAGTTTTAGCAGAATTTGATGAATGCATCATTTTACTGATTTTATAAACAGCATTTTCAAGTAAGCTAAATGTTGCCAGCCTTAGTTAGACGCTGTGACATTGATTAAAGGAGCTGATTTCAGGAAGGTACAATGTAGAAGATTTGATCATAATCTCAGAGCTGTGTGAGCTAACATAGCACCTTCCAGCATAATACGCTTATCACTGTTCTGAGTCTTTATCGGTTGTTTATATCCTTTAAACATGGCTAAGCATTATGAAAAATGAGGAAATACATTCATAGCAGAGTCAATGTGTTTTTCCCATTATTTATTTCTCTCCCAAAGGACTCCGAAAGCTCTAAGCACTATCGATTACTACTCTTACCCAGTGTCTTATCCAAAAGTTTAGACACTCAGTCTGTCTTGAATTTCAATTCCCTGCATAAGCCTTTTAGTTTACAGAGAGAACAGTGTGAAATATTACTTGTTTCCACTGTTGATAATTACTTTCCATTCAGAACTCTTGAAATTTTGCGGTCTTAAATCAATCAGGAATTTAGCTTCAGTTTTCTAATTCATAAAATTTGGAAATAGTTATTTTTTATCTTTTATTTCCAATGTATATAACTTCAGGTAGAGTAAAGCCCTTCACTAATATTTTGTTATACCCTATAAAAGGGTAACACCTTAGAGCATATATCTAAATGTACAATGTAAACATTTTAATATTGATATTCACATATGAATACATATATGAATATAAGTACTGTAGTTTATCCACACTTTGATAAAACAGATATCTAGACATTCATTTCGGTTTCATCTTTAAATAATATCACCTATAAAAAAATATCAGTTGTAAAAACATGCTTGACTTAGGACATACTGTTCGAATGACTTTACTGTAACATAAGAATAAAGTATTTAGAACTGAATTTTATAAAGTCGTTTAAAATGAACTTAACACATCATTAGCTTCTTAAAACCAACAATTTCTGACTGAAGGTTGCAAAGGAGGCCAATTTTACAGAATCTAACTAGAAATGTAAATTCAGCAACAGAACACACATAGAGCAACCAACCAATATGTTTGGTTTAAAGCTTAAGGAAGTTTCTTTTTAAATCTATATTCCACATTTAAAGAAGAGAAATTGTTTTTACTATCTTTTAATTATAGTGTACTAGGCAGAGTTATAATTCTGAGACTCACATTCACAGCTTGTCAAATATTATACATGCAGTGTAGGCATGCCTTTATCTTATTTGTTTTGTTTTGTTCTTTTGTTGTTTGTTTGTTGCCTATTCCTATAGAGTTTCTGAGTATTATGGCATTTTGTTACTCAGTGCTTTTATAGTTTGTTTGTTTGTTTTTGTTTTTGTTTTTTTGAGACAAGGTTTCTCTGTGTAGCTCTGGCTGTCCTGGAACTCACTCTGTAGACCAGGCTGGCCTCGAACTCAGAAATCCGCCTGCCTCTGCCTCCCAAGTGCTGGGATTAAAGGCTTGCGCCACCACCGCCCAGCCCACTCAGTGCTTTTTTTTAATAAGTAAAATAAAATTATATTTTGAAAACATGAACCAATGCATTCTTATGCCTGCACGTTGAGAGATATTAAAGACCTATGATTGTTGCTTCCTGTTAATTTTGTTGTTAGAAGTGGAATTATGTTTGTGTGTTTCTTTTCTTTTGGATTTATTGTGAGAAAATTAATTTCTTGGATTTTCGTGAGTGTAATTTTACTCCTTGTGCTGTAATTTTTTCTTCTATTTTCCTCTGTAGTTCTGGGTTAGTTGAAAGATATTGTTTAAGTTTAGGTCTTTTTTTGACAAGTCTGGTGTAATTCTGATGAATCTGGCTTTATGTACTGAAATTTTTCCCTTACCACTGTTAATATTCTTCCTCTGTTCTGTGCATTTGATATTTTCATTATTACACGACAGGAGGAATTTCTTTTCTGTTCCAATCTATTTGATGTTCTGTAGGCTTCTTGTATGTTTATGGACATCTCTTTAAGTTGGGGAAGTTTTCTTTTTTGATTTTGTTGGAGATGCTTACTTGCCCTTTGAATTGGGAATCTTCATTATCTTCTATATCTATTATTCTTAGGTTGGTTTTTCATTTTGTCTTGAATTTTCTGAATGTTTTGGGTTAGGAACTTTTTGCATTTTCTTTTGTGTCAATGTCTTCTATGGTAACTTCTAAGCCTGAGATTCTCTATTCTTTCTCTTGTATTCTGTCGGTGATGCTTGCATCTGTGACTCCTAATCTGTTCTCTAGGTTTTCTATCTCCAGGGTTATCTCACTTTGTGATTTCTTTATTGTTTCTATTTCTATTTTCAGCTCCTGGATGGTTTAGTTAAATTTCTTCACCTGTTTGGTTTGTGTTTTCCTGTATTTTATTTTAAAGGGATTTATATGTTTCTTCTTTAAGGGCTTCTATCCATTTACCTGTGTTCTCCAGTATTTCCTTAAGGGAGTGATTTGCATTCTTCTTAAGGTCTTCTGTCATCTTGATGAGATGGGATTTTACATCAGGATCTTGCTTTTCAGGCGTGTTAGGGTAACCAGTGCTTGCTGTGGTGGGAGAACTGGGTTATAATGTTGCCAAGTGTTATTGATTTCTCTTGCTTATGTTCTTGTGCTTGCCTCTTGCTATCTGAATTTTCCTTGGTGTTAACTGGCTTTGCTGTCTCTAACTGGAACCCTTCTGTGAACCTGCTTATGATGGGGCTCTTTGGATCAGGCTGTTTCTGGGTGTGAGAGGGTGTGCTCTCCCCAAGCCTTCAGCAGGCTGAATAAGACCTGGTTTACCACATAGACCTTGCCACAATAGGACCCAGGTGGAGTCTACCACCCTGGTTGCCAAGTACAACTTCCTACAGGAACTTAGAAGAATCGATTGCCTGCTAAGCTTACCTTGCAACACAATCCAGCTCAAACAAAGGATGGTTTCTATGAGTTCGGTGGCCTCACCTACACACACACACACACACACACACACACACACACACACAAACACACACACACACACGAAGTGCTGAATATTAAATTTTGAGCCTTGATCAGAAAATTTTGTCTTGGCTCCCTGCTTTTCTCGCCCCTGTCTCTTTTACATTTCCAGCCCACCTTTCAGGTAAACCCAGTTCATCCCTGGCCGCTGGATGGCTACGGGAGGGGGTCTGAAGCACCTGATCTGTGAGTCTGACTCTGGCAGACCTCCTGGGAATCAAGCTGACTCTGTGTGTATGTGATGCAGTGGGTGCTAGAGCACATGTTCTCCTCTTAGTCACATTTGTGGATCAGAAGGAAGATGTGTCTCCAGCATGGTTGGAGGTTCTGTGCCCTCTTGGCCCCAAGGAGTTGTCTCAGTTAGGCCAGATATTGGGGCAGCGGGGAGGGGTGGTTCACCTTTAAGTCTGGTGGTGTCAGAACTTCCATGGTTCAAGATGTGTCTGAATGTGGACAGGTTATGGAGGCACTAGAGCACAGGATCTGCTTCCAGGTGCAGTTGTGAACTGGAAGGAGAGGTGTCTTTAGCAAGGCGGGAAGGTTCTGATGCTCTAAGCTCCCCCACTCCAGGGGCATGGGTAGTTGGGCCAGGTATTGGGGCAGGGGTATACTTACCTTTGAGCTTTGTTGTGTCAGACCTTCTGGGGGTCATTTGAGTGGGATGGGGGCACTGGCAAGATGAAACTTTTAAATTGATATGTTTACAGGCTGTGAGACTTTTAAAAGTGGAAATCATTATATTTTAATATTAATATGTAATCGTATAGAAGATGAGAATGAAAGTTTCTAGCTAAATAGTGATGTGTTTGCATGTAAAATTCACAACGGGGATAATTTGTGCTGACTAGTTTTTATGACAACCTGACAAAAGATAAAATTATTGGGAAGAAGGAAACTGAACTAAGAAAATGCTAATGCCAAACTGGACTTTAGAAAAGTCTGTGGTAAACGTTGTTGTTTGTTGTTTGATAGAAGAGGGACTAGCTCTATGTGGGAGTTTTCATACCTGGGCTAGAGATTTGGGATGCTATAGGAAACAGGCCATGAAAGCTAGTAATCAGCACTCCTCCATGGCTTTGCATCAGGACCTGCCTCCAGGTGCCTGCCTTGAGTTCCTATTCTGAATTTCCTTAGTGATGTAATGTACATTGAGAGTTGTAAGTTAAAATTAAATATTGTTCTCTGTATGTTGTTTGTAGTTATATTTTCCTTTTAATCTCGGCAATAGGAAACTTAAATAAGACAATTTCCATCTGCAAAATTATTCTTTCGACAGATCAGCTAGGAAAATCTTTGCAGTTATTTCCGTTGCTATGTATCATACTCTCTACTAATCATTAACAATATATTCTCCTATTCCTTCCTTGTATTCCAAAAATCTATTCAAATAAAGAACGCACACATACTTTTCTGAGACTAGTTCTAAATATATTCAGCACTATTTTGTCAAATGCCAACATAACATAAAGATGATATTAATAAAGTATGATATATAGTAGAATATAATAATTATATATTTTTTTGTTTCAAGGATATTAATCGAGAACTCATAGACAGTGTGACAAAGTAGAGTGATAGTTGAATAAGTAGATACTATATTTTATTGATGGTGCTTATATTCTGATAATTTAAGCTTTAAGAGCTACAGTTGTTAGAAGAAGATGTCTTGACATGTATGCCAAATTTTCAAAAAAAAGAGCAGAAAATGTAGACATTTACATGTGCAGGTCTCATTTTACTGCTCAGTATCAAAGATTGGTGCAAAATTCAGAAACAATTATTTTATAATTTTCAAACATTCTGCCCTTAGTGGCATTGCAGATGAGGCTGCTGTATCACATGGGAAACATAGCAAAAGTTATGTAAATGTTGGACATAATGAATATTCACATAAAGCAAATACACTGTCACAAAATATTTATGAGAAATCTTACCCAAATTAATAATATCTTAGTTTTAAAACATATACTGAAGTGGACTCCTTCCCTTTAAATGTGAGAGTTTAGTTAAAAAATATAAAACTATCAAAAGCTGACTAAACTTCTAAGGTTTAAACTTAGCCCAAGAAAGGAAACTCTGTATATTTCTGATATATATCTTCCCTGAAGTTATTTTCTCAGGTTTCTGATCATGGAATATTTATCTTAAATGATTTTCAAATAATGAGAGAATGTTCTGACATTTAAGAATGATACCTGTAAATTATGACTTTGAAAAGGGTTGATGTTATTATATTATAGAATTTTACTCAAGATTAGGTTGCAGTTATTATAAAGTGTTTTACTGAAGATATTTTCTCTCACAGAATCTTTCACTTTCCAGATAATTAAGCATAGTTTTGCAAACATTACATACTCTTTTGGGTCAATTAAGTTTAATTTTTAATACTTTCCTGTTCCATTCATCTCTTCAGAAGTGCTCTTGGGTCACTGTGATCCAGGCTATATTGAAATTCTGCATCATTTTTCCACGAGAAATTACTCCTGTGCTTTTCTATAATGCTGTTCTGTCTGTTATCCAATAAGTATTAATGTCTGCAATGGTTAAATCATATTACTCTTGTTCTAGTTTTCTTTCTTTTCTTTTCTTTTTTCTTTTTATATTATCTCAAATATCAAAGGCACTGGAGTCACTTTGATTTTATTTCTAGGTTTGACCCTTATCCATTTCAATCCTCATGTGTTTCAGGGTGTACTGGAATGTATTTCATCACAAAGAAGATCAAATCTTTTCCATCTATTTCTACGTATCTATTCTTATAACTGTTTTTTTTTAATTCTGAAAATGCACAAAACTATGAGCCTACAAATAAAATTTCATCTTTATTAGCCCTGGGTAAATTATGTGTTTATATGGAAATGGGTTATATTTGTCTCATAATTCAGTTGTTCTCCTATATTTATACCATACCATTCTTTTCACTGATTCATAAGCAAAAACACAGCTTCTGTAAAGCATTGTGATAATGTCATGGTTGGAAAACAATAGCAAAAATGTATTATATATATTTTCCCTGGCTTCTATTTAAATTAAATTTAATTTAAACTTAATTAAAGTAACTTCAAAGATTCAAGTTTTTGTGACTAACAGCTTTAGTGCTTACCAGATATTTATGATGCATTAAGGGATCTTAGCCTTTTCAGACCTATGCATCTCTTTCTTTAACCCTTCTAGTTTGGCCTTTTTGTTTTGCTTCTACAAAAGATAAATCATTCAATAAATTGTATGCTTTAGATCTGGGTTCCTCAAATTTTAGTCTTAAGTGCCAAGATTATCATTTTCACTAACTATTGTTTTCTTCAATAGGATGAAGATATAGGAACAATTATGTTATGCTGACCTTTTAAAAATGAGCACATGGTAAGGCTAGAAATTGTTCAGTGAGTAAGATTATTTTCTGTGCAGGCAAGACCAACCATTAAAACAAAGCACTTCAAAATAAATCAAAACAAAACAACAAAACAAAACAAACACAAACAAGCAAAAAACACAACTAATCAAAGAAACAAACAAAACACCAGCTAAGCATTACTGGATTCAAATAATGATGCAGTAGAACAAATTAGCAAAGAACTTTTGAGTAGAAAAAAAGGAATAAAAATGTTGAAATTTAAGGTAGGAAAAATCTTTCTGAGAATAATGATCATTTTATAAATACCAGAATTAAATATTCTGGGAGAAACTCCTTGAAATAATCTTGGATAATAATGATTCAAACTTTTGTGGAAATAAGTCTTAACAAAATTAAAATGTAATAATCATTGTTTTCCACAATATGTATATAAATTACTAACTATTCATAACCATTTACATAATACAATGAGTTTGTCCAATGATGATTCTTAGTTAATCAACATTTTCATGTAGACTTATATGTGTCTTTGTAAATTAAAATGTTTTAATAGATTTTTGTCTTTGACGTTGGTAATGATTTAAAGTAGCTAAATTGGAGTCTCAGTGGTATGACTCATCTATTGCCCTCTGCAATCAAAAGGGCAGAACTCCTTAATTTGTCTTCCTGGATTCTTTAGCATTTGTCATAATTTTTTATTTTAATTTTAAAAAGATTGAATGGTGAGAAAACTTTTTACATTAGGTAGGTCATTTCATGTCACATTCAGCCTTTTATTCCTCTTCCTTTTGACCATTTAAGTCCTGGGTTTCTGATGGCCTTTTGAACATAACTGAAAATGTTTTTATGCAAAGTATTCTTTTCCTGTGAACTAAGATGAGTCTTTCTATAACAGAATCATAAACATAAGATGATCTATAAGTGTTGTACTTTATAGCATAGTAAAGAGTCTCAGGACATTGATTTAGAAACATTATTTAGTTCTCTTAATGGTAGAATCCAGGCTTTATTTTATAAATGAGTCATTTACTTTTATGTCCAGTGCTTCTGTAAACAGCTAAAGATACAAAGACAATAAGTTAGTGTAAGCAGATATGAGAGATATTTTACATAATTGATTTCATTGTAGCAATATACAATGTAACCTAGACATCAATTTGCCATTCATTATCATGGATGTAGTACCCATACTGTAGGTAGTTGATTTACTGTATAGTTACTTTGAAAATAAGTATTTTCAGTCAGCTAGCTGAACAGGAAATGTCATCCAATGTCAAATGCACAAATGACCTAATCTTAGCTAATGGCTCAGGAGACAGAATGGAAGTCAGAGTGCCTTAGTTTAACTACACAAGAATGGAAACAGTCCTTTCAGGAGAAAGCAGAGGCTCAGGAGACTAAAAAGATACATAAAATATCACTTATGTAGGAAAGACAAAGGGCAGGAAATTTTAAAAGCATTCTTTAGAACTTTAAAAAAATGAGTAGACTGTTCCTTGAAGAGGGGATTCTGATCTGTCAAGTTGTTGAGTGGCAAAGCAAGAATCAAGGTTAACATTAAGGTATAATAGATTATACTTGAACTTATTCTATATGGAAATATGAAGTGAATTTAAATAAAGTATCAAAAGATGCCAATAAAATAAGATAATCCATGAATAAAATTTTCATGTGTTAAAGTCTTTAAAAGCAAATATAGACAAGATGGGAAAAGAGCTGGTAATGAATCAATAAAAATCACAAAATCAGAAAAGATGACATGTTGCAATTTCAAAACTATCAATATAGAAAAGCCTGTACCTGTGCAGTTGAAGAATATGGAAGCCACAGATCAATAAAAGAGCAAACAATCTAACTGCAGTTCCAGTTTGAAAATGAAAAAGTCCCATAGAAGGAGCCTGGTGCAAGTTCACATCTAAAGACTAGAGAACCTGGAACTGGAGGTCCAATTGAAAGAAAAGACATGGCATGAGAGTATTAGCAAGAGTCAGTTTCCACCTGCCTTTTATCCTATCCTTACACCCAAATCACTTAGTACCCCTTCTTTCCATTCAAGATAGGTCTCCTCATCTCATACCTTAAGTATTGGGATGTGGACATACAAAATGGACAAGGGTTTGTAATATAATAGGAGAAATCTTAAGAAGTATTAAAATAAAACACTATAAATAAAACATGCTCTCCCACAGATAAATATCTTTGAATGGGCTGGTCACTGTTCTAGATACACTGTAACTAGTACCTAGCAAGGCAAGAATGAGAGCAGTGGTAATCTGTGTAAACACTGTTGTCATGGACCACTCAGTGCTACAGAGTTACCCTCTTCTTATAATGATACAAGTCAAGGGATTGGAGTTATGTTGAAATCCAGCCTAAATATGAACCCAAGGACATCCTTGTTCAGGATTCAGAGAAAAGATTGGCTCCTGTAGCTGGTAGCATATGAATTTCTGATTTCTAACTTTTCACAAGTGTTACTCTGGATCTGTGGCCTAATCTCTCCATACAAAAATTATTCAAAGATATATATTTTTCATTACTGTAATAAAGTTACAAGACTATAAAGCATGTTTAAAAAACAAACTGCCATTATAAAGCAGTAATGTAAAGGGAAATGTATTTATGTGTAATATTTGTATAATTTCAAATTCAGATAGTTACAAAAGAGGAGTAAGAAATTTCTCTGATACTTTCATTTTAGTAATATTGACAATTTTCTCACAAAATAAGAATAGCTGTTTCTCAGTCTTAATTTATGCTTTACTTTATTCTATAGAATAAGAAAACATTAGTCTTTAAGACATTAATTTTCTTAAATGTTAATCTCTATTGTTCTTTTTCCCCACATATGATAAAGTAACAAAATTTATTTTTCAATAAGTTAAAACAACAATGCCCAGAGGTATCGAATAACTTCTGTTCTATTCTTCACTCTGATTAAGACTAAAAAGCAAAATGCAGTCAGATGTGCATGATGGTGCTGGCAGAGGTACTGAGAAGAGAGACACATTTGGAATGAAAAGAGGACCTACAACCAGAGACCATATGAAATAAGTGAATCAGAATGTGAATATTTGAGTATTTACTAAAGACCAAAAAATATGTACTGTGAAACAACTGACAGATTCAAATTAAGTATCTATTTAAAACAAAGAAAGAACTTGGATAAGGTCCTATAGAGAAGTGAAAGAAAAGGGTGTTTTATTTTTTGTTTCTATTTTTGTTTTGTTTTTTAATCCAATTAATTTTGACAAGTATTTCTGTGGAAATGAAATGTACCCTTTCTTAAAATTAGGAGTTTCTAGTTTTTTCTTTTTTCTTTTTATATTTTCTTGTTTCATATAATCTGAATAGAGCTGAATATCATCATAAATAATTTCATTGAGTTTTTCTTTTATTCTTATGTCATAAAATACATTCTGATCACAGCCTCGCCTCATTCCACTCTTCTCATCACCCTCCCACACTACTTTCATCCACATCCACTGCTCATAATTTTTTCTTCTGAAAAGAGCAGACCTTCCAGAGATATTAACCAAACATGGCATAAAAAGATCCAATATGATTATGTACCAAGATTACTAGTCAGTCCATTAGGAGGAAAAGGATCCCAAGAGCAGGAAAAAGAGTAAGAGATACCCCATTTCCATCATTAAGAGTCCTTTAAAAAAAACACTAGCTAAACAACCACACTGTAGGAAACTTAGTGCGTATCTATACACATTCAGGGCTTTCTGATTCAGACTCTGTGGGCCAATGTGAGCCTTGTTTAGTTGATTCTGTGAGTGATCTTCTCCTGGTGTCCTTGATCCCTCTGACTCCTACAATCCTTTCACCCCATTTCAGCAGGTTTCCCCAAGTTCCACCTATATTTATATTTGCTCCCATCAGCTGCTAGAAAAAGTCATCTGATGACAATGGCCTATTTGCCAATCTAAGAGTATAATATAGAATCATTAGAAATAAATCATTTCATTAACTTTTTCTTTTCTTCTCTTTCATTTTCTCTCTCTCTCTCTCTCTCTCTCTCTCTCTCTCTCTCTCTCTCTCTCTCTCTCTCCCTATCTTTCTCTGTTGGCAGGCCTGTTTAGTTCTACCCTAGATTTCTCAGCCACCAACCACTTAGGATCCTAGCTAACCAAGCAGTGCCTGATATGGGCTTCCTCTTGTATTTTGGGCCTCATGTTAGACCAGTCATTGGTGGGCATACCTATAAGCCCTAAGCTACACCACTCCTGGGCATATACCTAAAAGACATTTCAACATACAACAGGGACACATGCTCCACTATGTTCATAGCAGCCTTATTTATAATAGCCAGAAGCTGGAAAGAACTTAGATGTCCTTCAACTGAGGAAAGGATACAGAAAATGTGATTTACGTACACAATGGAGTACTACTCAGCTATTAAAAAAAATGAGTTAATGAAATTCTTAGGCAAATGGATGGAACTGGAAAGTATTATCCTGAGTGAAGTAACCCAATCACAAAAGAACACACATGGAATTCACTCACTCATAAGTGGATATTAGCCCAAAAGTTCATAGTACCGAATATACAAGGCATAGACCACAGGAATCTCAAGAAGAAGAAGAAAGACCAAAGTGTCCTTCTTCGAAGGAGTATCAAAATACTCAACCAGAACTCCCAGGGTCTAAACCTCCAGCCTGAGAACACAAAGGGAGGGACTCATGGCTCCCCTTGTATAGGTAATTGAGGATTGCCTTGCCAAGGATCAGTGGAAGGGGAGGGCCTTGGTCCCTGAAAGTTTGGATTCCCTAGTGTTGGGGAGTTCAAGAGCAGGGTGTATGGTGGGAGCACACCCACATAGAAGTAGGAGGGAGGGGGATGGGATAAGGGGTTTTAGAGGGGAATGGGAGAGGGGATAACATTGAAAGATAAATAAATAAAATATCCAATAAAAAACAGAAAATGGGTCTGGCAATTGTAATTAAGCAGTCGAGACTTTTTGTCAACAAATTCATTATGGAGATTTTGTATAATACTCAAGGACAAGGTATTGTGGAAGAGGCCCATGGAACTTTAAAAAGATTGCTGAGACTTACTGTTGCTGAGACAAAGAATGATGCCAACCTGTGAGCTTGCTGAGTGCCCTGACAAGGGTGACTGAGAAACTGTATTGCACATATGTTCCTGACTCACCCTTGCTTGCCTATATCTCAGATGTGACAAGCTGTTTTGCCCCAAGGTTTTAGATCTTGTGGGATAGAGAATCAAAAAGAGAAATTATAATGTCTCTTGTATTCTTCTTAAAGGTGAACAGCTATTAGGACTCAATCATGTACTGGTCTAGAAATCAATCCAATATTGGAAATAACAGTCTACTTTTAGAAGACTGGATCTGGACATTGTCAGAGACATATTTGGAAGTTAGCTGTGGCTCACTGTGATGTTATGATAACAAGAGATACAGTTGGGACAGGATCAGGATTTCAAACAAGGGTTAGTGCATGTTTTAAGGCGCTTTTAATCGTCAAGATAAAATTAGTTTTGTCTCTTCTACAGTATTTATTGTCAGTTGCTTTGACTGTATAATTTCCAGTTGTGTTAGTGTGTTAAAACCTGGCATGTCTGTTATGGGGGTCTATCAATCAGCTTTTGTCTTACTGCCCTGAGTATTAGAAAAACCTTGATTCACTGAAAAAAGCTTGAAAGTGCTGGAAGAAGTGAGTTATGCTTTAAGCAGAAGCAAAAGGGTAGTAAGCTTGATTATTGCTGATATAACAGCTTCAATTTTATTAATTGCTTGCAACACTGCTTCTCCAATAGCATTGGCACAAGGAGTTAAGAGAACTATTTTTGTTAATCATCTAGCAAAAACATGTTACTAATATATTGAATATACAAAAGGGTTTATATAGGTATCTGGAACAATGGATGATGCTCTATAACCCATTCAAATTATCAGAAGGAGGTTCAGGGTTCAAGAATTAGGAGCCATCCCAAGTGTCATGACAAATATCATTGGACAAATGTTACTTTTGAAATTCAAATTATTGTCATTATAAATAGAAAAAAGTTTAAAGATACCTGTAGGATATTTGGCATAATCTTAACACCTCTCTGGGTGTGTTAACTTTTTATAGGGAGATTATGAATTTAAAGAATGCTGCTCTGTTGAGCTTTGATGCTTTAGATAATGCCGATAAAATTATTCATGGCTTGAAGTCAGTATTTCCATTGTGGTCAAACCTCAGGAATGGCATATATAGCTTGATCAAGCTAGCCCTTCTTGTCCTGGGAATACTTTTAATCCTGCCGATCATGTGAAAGCTTATCTTTAACAACATCAACATATAGGCAGCCAAAGTAAATGGCTTGAACCTGATTATGGACCCCCAGACAGCGTTATTAAATTAACAGGCTAATAAGTCAAGATTCTGCGCAGAGCCTTTCCAACCTAAAACAGAAATGCATTGCTTTGGATAATGTATATTCCATGATGGGTAAGGAAGGCATTCTTGTCAGAATGACCTAAGACAGGCTCAGTCTTGTTAACAAAATAAAAAAGGTGGGGAGGTGGAGAGCCTTTGTGGCTGCCTCACAAGAAACTGACATATGACAAGGACAAGGAAATGGGCTGCTTGGCAGGAATATGACATTGGCCAAGGACAGGGAAGTAGGCTTCAAGCAGGAATCTGACAGTAGGCTAGAACAAAGAAGCAATTTCAGGTAGGATTCTAAATCTTAGGCTACAACAAAGAAGTAATCTCAGGCAGGAATCTAAATATTAGACTAGAACGAATAAGTAATTTCGGACAGGAATCTAAATTTTAGGCTAGAACAAGGAAGTAGGCTTCAGACATGAAAATGAACTTGGGCTAGGATAGGGAAGTAGGCTCAGATACTTTGGTCATCCTGAGAAGCCTTTTGAAACAGTGAGTATTCATGTAATTGGGTTTAATGCCTTGCTTTTCCTTTGACTATTTGTGTTAATAGTCTTGCTTGTTCCTTGACTATTTGCATCTATTGTATTGCTAGACCCTCAACCTAGAGCTGATCTTAATACGTGTGTGTAATAAAAATGGTATAAAAGCATAAAGGAAGAGGAGATATAGGATAGGGGGCTCTAAGGATAGGAAATGGGGAAAGGGGGTGACCTCTGTACTATAAATAAATAAAATATCCAATTAAAAAAAAAAGAAAACACAAAGGAGATTACTGTGAATAGGGGCTACAAAGGGATCAAGATGATGGGATAAATAGGAAAATGAGGTTCAATAAAAGCAGATTCTGTTTGGAAACACCACAGTGAAAACTAGTATGGTGCATAACTGATGAACATTTAATTTTTCAAAGAACATGAAGGGGAACTTAAAATTAAGTTTCCAACAGTATTATAAACCTTGTTCTCTTGCCTTTAGTTTCATCAACTCTATTTTAAATTATTTTAAAATATATTTTAAAAATTGAGAAAATTGTCATCAAAACTAAAGCATCACAATCAAAATGTACTTAGTTATATCCGAATTATGGATATAACTGAAATTAGCACATTTAGGTAGCCCATAGAACATACCTAGTAATTACCAGCACAGGTGCAATTCAGATGTTATGTTCTGCTCACATTGATTTCCCTGTCTCATTATATGCTTTTTGTGACTCAGACTATCCAGAATACATTGAAAACACTCTGTTAAAGCTAAGTTTATCTATTTAAAATTCTTAATATTTCTTAATAATAAAGTAAGCTAAATTCAACTCAGCCTTGTTATCCTGAATGATAATAACTAATTTATTTGACATTTTGCCAAGCCTCCTGATTACTTAGGATGTGCTAGCAAATCTCTCAAAAGACCTGAATTCCCTCTCCTGACTCTCAAAAGACAAAGAAAGAAAAAAAAAGAAACTATTCTGAAAGTAATCCCTACTTACTAGATATTACAAATAAAATTTCTCATTAAAATGCAAAGACAGGAAGTCTTTTGTTTTCTTGCAAAAATTTCTCTTACCAAACCATCTATGTTTACCCTTGTGGTATAGAAAAATTAAAATAGGCAGAAAAACACGAGATTATAAATTTAGGAGAGGATAATTTTACATATATTTTTAACTATATAATGACTAAATCACATAATACTACATCTACAGAACAGTTCATTCTGTATTTTGCAGTTAATGCCATGGCTTGAAAAGTGTCACCATTGTGGTGCCTGCCCATAGGAAATAGAATTTCTACCTCTTATGCATCATACTGTTTGTCTTATTTAAGTTTAATTGCTGTGTAAAGACATCATGACCAAGTCAAAGACAACATTTAATTGTGGCTGGCTTAAAGGTTCAGAGGTTCAACTCATTACCATCAAGGAAGGACACACGGCAGAGTCCTGGCAGGCATGTTGCTGGAGGAACCAAGAGTTCTACATCTTGCTTAGAAAGTTTCCAGGGGATGGCTGTCAGTTGGGAGGAGGTTCTCAAAGTCCCCCTACAGTTACATACTTCCTGCAACAAGGCCACAAATACTCCAAAAAGGCCACATGTCCTAATAGTGCCATTTCCTCAACTAAGCATATTCAAGCTACCACAATATTGTAATATACATATGTGTTATCTCGTGTGTCAGGATTTGTCAATTCATAGAGAAAAATAGATCTTTAAACTTTCTTTTAATTTTTTTCCTTGATTAATTTTAATGTCATGTGAAGAAGTAGTTATGGTCATTACCATCTTCCCCAAAAGTATAAAGTGATCTAATATCTTACTATTTATTTTAATTCTTATACATACCTTGGTGACATTCTGATACAAGTATAATCACCTTCTATATTGCTTATTGTTATCAAAATAAATTTTACATGAATAATCACTAAATGTCATCTTTAATTGGGCCATACTAACTTGTAGCAGCATATGTAAATGAACTGGAAGAAGAAAGCTCTCTAGTTTCCTGCTCACTCTGGCTCTTACTTGTAAGTCCACTCCTTTACTTGCATAAGAACCTACTTCATAGGGATTTTGGCATATGCTGAAGAACAGGTGAGATATCCAGGTTAATGAACTGAACAGCTTTTGGATTCTTGGAGCTTCTCTTGGTAGATAGCCATGGTTGGACTAACTGGATGACACTCTGTAAGCTATATTCATATATATTCATTTTGTAAATTATGTTGCATAGAGAACCCTGACTAATATAATCTGTCTTTCTTCTTTTATTTATGCTTTAAAAAACTTAAAGTTTAAATAAATGTGTTAATTATTTTAAGTATTAAACTATTTTACATTAATTACTCAAGCTAGAATGGGACTAATAATCTCCTTTCATCTGGAAACCAAGAATCTGGAATGTCACATTAATGGGTGAAAAAGAGATGATGTGATTTTATTTAAATAATTGAATGAGATATAAATTTGTCTGAAATTTGATCATGAGCTATTCATGAACTTAAGGAAAATGAGCAGAAGCCTTTGAAGACTCAAATTAGTCTAGAAGTTACAGGTCAATTTGTGATACAAATACAATACAGGGAATTCTACCAAGGTTTCAAAAAAAAATCTGTTCAATCTGTTACAAATGTAAAGTTCTGACAAAAAAAAAAAATTCATGCTAAGAGCCTTCATATCTACTAACTAGTGTTCTTGATACTAGAAAGTACTTGACATACTACCAGAGGTAAAAGGTATGCACCAACCCAGGTACAAAACCTTCCTTCCTGCACACGTCTAAGCCAGATGGGGTCACAGGGCTGAGAAGAAGAAACACACATGACACTATCCTTGCCTTAGTAGCTATCTTCAACAGATAACATCTCACAAAGGAAAACATATCTTCTCCCAATGGACTCTCATTGGGCATACAAACTACTCTTAGGGACAGGACTCATGGGCCCAGCAGTAACACATGATCAACACAAAACAAACTCAATGATATTTTTGAAGATAAAATATACTTATTTTATTTTTTTATCATAATTCTTGTCATGGCAATTTTAAACCTTATAAATATTTTGCTTATATGATATGTTCTGCAATTTTAATTTTATATGTTCTGTGTACAAATGAGTGTCTAGGTATCTATACATTTTTGTGTTTGTGTGATTGTGTGTGTTTGTGTTTGTGTGTAAGTATGTGTGTATGTATAACTTTAGACTATTTTAAAATTTTTAATCTTTGTTCTATTGTGTTTCCTTTTCTGCTTTTCTTTTAGATGCCTATTTGTTTCGTAATGAGATAGAGAAGGAAATGGAATATAGGTGGGTAGTGAAGTAGGGAAGATCTGGGATGTGGTGAAGTAGTAGCAACCATATTCAGAATATAATATATGAAACAAATCTATTTTCAATGAAAATAGAATTTCAATAAGCAAATAATCCTTCAGGAAATTGAATCTTGTATTGTAACGATTTTCTTCTGTTTCCCTTATCTTTCATGAATAAAGGAATATGGTTAGTTGTGCACTGGATTTGCAAATTATGCATGTTTATCTGAGGGATATTAGGTAAGGAGAAAGACAAATAGGAAGAGAGAAAAATAACTTTAGGTTGTTTATGGGAATCACAACAATTATCAGGGCTCATAATTTGGTGGTTTTATTTTTTATTCTGCTCCCCACACAATTCTTCTCTATATGTTTCTTCTTGTTGTTTTTATTTAAATGTTTTCATATTTCTGGTTTATTTACTCTAGATACTCTATTTTATCTTTAAGGCTCAGTATTCTATCTTCTATGTGACTCATTGTTTATAAAGATTTTTCTCGTAGTTTTCTAGTGGAGTTTCTGGGTTTTTCATTTCCATTTTTCTTGAAGGTTGAGTCATCTTCAGTGTTTTATCTCCAGATTAGATTCTTAAGTTTTAGATTGTCTTTGTGATTTTCATCAGTCATATGGTTTGTGAATTCTTGTTAAAACTCGTGTATTTATTTTTATTTGTGTTATTTCTTAATTTCATCAAGCTATTTTTGTATCTTCTTTAAACTCTCTGATTTTTGTAAACAAAGTTTATGTGTATTCCTTTAAGTTGCTGTCCTGTGGATCCTGTAGTTAATTATCATTGGCAAACAGTTCTGCAGCTATGATCATTTTTGAAATGATAATGTTGACCTAGCATTTCTTATTGTTTTTTTTTTGTGATGCAGCATCTATTTGAATTACTTTTGGTATTTCTGAGTCTGATATGAACAGATTAGTCTGGGACAGATGTCAGAAAATGCAGATATTTTGAGCTTAGAAGTTGCAAACAAGTTGGGTGATACTTACCTTGGTCTATGTCTCTAGTGTTCAGTATACCTAGCTAAGTACAAAGATTAGATATGGCAAGACATAAGAGGAGATTTCCAGTTTAGTGATAAGCAGTTATGTGTCAGGAGCCATAATGGGACAAGCTAATAATTAGCAGGTGATCATCCTGAAATGGCTTGCCTTGTATTATTATATAATGTTAATCATTTAATATTATATAATCTGTGACAAGTCAGTCATTATACAGCAAGGCTGTAAGGAACTTATTTTAGGAAAGATTCCTGCTATTAACATGCTTTTCAAATTATTAAACATATGTAACAATCACTAAGCAATAGCACACCCTTTTGGAGCAGATCTCTGCAGATCTACGAAGATGTACTGTCTTGTAGTGATGCTTTATAGACAAATAGATGACTTCTTAAGTCTTAATGGTGGTCCTATAAGAGATCCTAAAGTTATATCAATGATTGTTAAGCTCTTTTATAGTAGGACTGATATTAAGTCCCTTTCTGATAGTCAAAACTGCTATGAGAACTCTGCAAGTCTCCCGAGTGTCATCAATTAATTGTCCTTAGATAGTAACCAGACTTTCTCCTACTCAGAGCACAATCCAAGAGGTTGTAAAACAACCAAAGGTGACTAAAAGGAAACTAAAAGAATTTATTATAGATGCTAGGACAGAAGATAAAATATTGCCTGGGTTTATCTATACAAAACTTCACTCATTTCTTAGTTATAATTTTAAACCTTCAGTGAACATATGGAGCTAGACAGGTGATGGATGTGTAGCCAGATAATTACTCCTAATGGATATGCATGTAAACATTCTGTGCTGTTAACGTCTATTTCAATTTATGATTTGAATTTTGGTGTGAACTTGTGTTGAACTTTGTAACATGTGATCGTGTACTCTGTAAGATGTATAAGTACTGTAGACAAAGACAAAGTAGTAGAGTAGTCATAGATGTAGTAGTTCGTTGGGAGCCATTTGTACCTTCCTTTCCTTTCCCCTTACCTAGAATTTTTTCCCTTAGAACTTTTCTTTTGTTGGAATTTTTTCCTTTTTTCCACTTAGGACTTTTCCACTTTTTCCCTTAGATAGCTTTCATAGGAAACTTTTTACACTTAGTAATAAACTCTATAATAACTTCTTTAAGTGTCTTTTTCTTTCTGCAACCTCAGACTAACAGGAGTAAGTTAGAGCCCAGGAGTTCCTGCTGAGAGAGTACAAAGGCTATTTGCTAATCCTCTGCTGTTTTGGGGCTGAGGTGATAAGTACCAGAAACTGCAGTTTCTGGCCAGAGGATATCAGAGAGCAGGTCAGCTACAGTAGCATAGTAAATAAACTTTTCTAGCATAGATAAGTAAACTTTTGTTATACAGCAACCCTAAATATCCTGTAAGACCAAGTCTTACACACACACACCCCTGCCAATGCTCTTCCATACCCCCTCCCCCAGCTGCCTTGAGAAGAACCCACAAGGAGAAGAAAGAAGACTGCTCCTCCCACCACACTGGGGCTGGCTCCCTGCAGATATGTTCGTGGCAGAAGCCTAGAGACTCATTGTAGTGCAGAGCAGGATTACCAGACAAGGCTGAGAAGCTGTATTTTGGACCTTGACTACATCTGGTAGATGGTACATAGAAAAGGTAGGTTTGGTAGACTCACCTAGCCTAAAATCTGAAGAATGACAAAGAAGCTCTGTGTTGATAGTTTGAGATAGTGCAGAATGGGCATGCAGGTATTGGCAGGTGGAGTAGATACTTGAATACTACAGTTAGGTTGCATAACATGGACCACTAGGTACACTAGGCCAAGTCACTGTGGTGCCAGGGATATACCTAGTGTGTTGAAGAGTAGGGGTGGATGAGAATAGAGATGGATAATTCATAAGATAGACACTGTAGAAGGACAAAGGAGATATGACTGGATGGGGAGATTTAATGCAGTGCAAGAGGGACCTATAGATGGAGACAGATTAATTTTGAGGAAGTGTGAGTTCTGTCAGTAGCCTAGGGGTAGCTTGTAGAAAAAGCGAGTGTGTATATACAATCACAGGGCATTGGATGCGAGACCAAAACTAGAACAGGTGAGATTAGAGGAAATCATGGATAGGGTAGATCAGAAATATACACCAGGCTAGACCTTGGAGAATATTGTTCTATGTCTCAGTAGGTAGGGGTTGCCATTCCACCCACAGTCAAAAGCTCTGACCCAGAATTGTTCCTGTCTGAAGAAACTGTAGGGAGAAAAATAGAGAAGAACATGAAAGAATGTAGGTCCAGTGACAGACAGCTTTAAGGGAGGCCAGGGTCCCTGACACTGTTACTGACCCTGTGGTGTGTTTGCAGGCATGGGTTCCCTCTGAGAGGCCCAACAAGCAGCTGAAAGAGTCAGATGCAGGTACTAGCACCCAAGCAATAGATAGAATCTGGGGACCCCTGTGGTTGAATTGTGGAAAAGCTGGAAGAAGGTGAGGAGGAGGGTAGCCCTATGGAAAGACCAGCAGTCTCAACTGATGTGGACCCCTGAGAACTCTCAGACACTGAGCAACCAACCAGGCAGCATACAGCAGCTGATATGAGGCCCCAGCACATATACAGCAGAGGATTGCCTGGTCTGGCCTCAGTGAGAGAAGATGCACCTAACCCTTGATAGACTTGAGACTCTAGGGAGTGGGGAGGTCTGGGGATTGGGTTTGGGAGTATGAGGACATCCTCTTTGAGACTGGGGACATATAGGACAGGGGGTGGTCAGGGGGCAAACTGGGAGAGGAATGAAGTCTGAACTATAAAAAAGGATTAAAGAATAAAAAATATAAAAAAACAAAATTCAAAAACTTAAATCAGTGTTAGAAAATAAAAGATAAAACAAAAAAATTTACCACTGAAGTTTTGGAAGTGGAATGTATCATTTAAGAATTCATGAATAATAATATGCCATAGTTGAATAATACAGAAAATATAATTAGCTAGATGCATTGTTCAAAGTAAATATTTCAGAAAAATTTAAAAGTTGAACATATTCAACAGTAAAACTGTCTACAAAGAAAATCCATGACCTAATAATTTCTTCATTGACTGCCAGTTCTAAAAATCAAACAAAGTAATACCTGCTCCACACACAAAACAAACAAACAAACAAACAAACAAACAAACAAACAAACATTAGATTATACTTTTAAAAGTCAGAGGACTTAAGTAAATTTAACCCATTTCTGGTTTTTATTAGTGTTCTCTCTCTCTCTCTCTCTCTCTCTCTCTCTCTCTCTCTCTCTCTCT
>NW_021604698.1:232317-247040 GCF_004785775.1 Grammomys surdaster
TCTCTCTCTCTCTCTCTCTCTCTCTCTCTCTCTCTCTCTCTCTCTCTCTCTCTTTCTGGATTAGCCATCACCAGAGAAGCTTCCTCTTACACTGAATGAGAACTAACACAACTGAACAGTGTACAGAGAGTGAGAGAATTTGAACTATTTAACACTAAATGGGATGTCTTTATCAAACCTTTCTACTCATGGTTCATAGGAGCCAGAGTCGTGAGAAAACACTGTATTCCAGGGAATACAGGATTGATGCACATATGTACTCAAATAAACTCAAACTAGTTGGGTTTTGGTTTTGTCTGGAGACAAAAACACATGAGACTACCATCCTAAGAAGCTATCTCTGTTAACATCCACTTGAAAAAAAAATTAGTTGTCTCCTAGGGAATCTCATGGGTGCATTAACCACACTAATGGGTAGTCTCCATATGCTCCATTAGATGTCTGACACAAAATGAACTCAGTGGTATTTTTGTTGACTTTTTCTCCCATATTGATATATTTTTGTATGTTATGTTTTTCTGACTTTGTGTTCTTAGATATTCTGTTTATGTTTGGTTTCTTGTGAGTTTTCTTAGTCTTTAATTAATATAATATTCTGTTTTGTTTGCTTATATTTTCTTGGAAGCCTGGCTATTTGTGTCTGAAAAAGATGGAGGAATAAGGCATGGAGATAGGTGGGTGGGGAGGATCTAGGAGGAGTTGAGGAAGGGAAAATTATGATCAGAATATATATAAACAAAACATTAAAGTGGATAGATAGCTTGTAAACCTTTTGTGAAAATAACATATTCCTATCAAATAAGCTAATATTATTTCAGAAACAAAATCTATAGGACAATATCTCAATTGAACATAAAAGTAACAATTCTGAACAAAATACTCCCAAACTAATGTAACCATTAGAACCCTAGAAATATCATCCAACAACATCACAACTATATAAGGATGGTTCACTATATATAAATATATCCATATGGTATACCTCATTACTAAAATAAAGACACATCAATATAATTTATCAACACATAGGGAAAAAACAAATTTGGCAAAATTCAAAAGTTTTGTGGTCAAAATTATATAGGAATAAAAGAGCCACAAAGAAGATAATAGTTTTAAAAACGTAGGTATTATTAACTTGACACTGAAAAGTTGAAAGTTTTTTTCTAATAAATAATGCAAGAAGGTCTACTATAAAATCATCTCTTCAATTTAATGCTGAGAGTTTTTTAGTCTTAACAATTAGTTAAGAGAAAATATAATAATAGACATTACAGAATGAAAAGAAATTGTGAAATTGTTTAGTGGTGATATAATTTTATTTTATATTATAGAAAGTCCCAAAGACTTCATCAATGTCCTGTTAGAAATAGTTAACAAATACAGAATACCACAAAATCAGAACATAAAAGTTAGTAAAAATCTTCTTAATAATTATGAACGATTCAATACTATTGACAGTAAAAAAAAGTGTAATCGTGCATTGGTTAGATAAAGCACAGAAGGAAAGTTGGTGCCACTAGTTCGTTACCAAAGGGAGGGAATTATAAGATTTCCCCCTTCAATTTAAACTTCTCTACTGATATCCCCATTGTTTAGACCTTGTTTAGGCAATCAAACTGTGAAAGAATCATGGGTGTAGCTTTTCTGTCATCTCCAGGAGACAAGACCTCAGAAGAGACTTTCTGGTTTTCTGGTCCTTAAAAATCATCCTGACCTTCTTCTGAGATGTTCTATTTGTTTCACATGTATGTACTTGGGCTGGACACCACATGATCAGTTTAGGTCTGCATTCTGGTTATGTTATTCGGTAATGACCATCACTAGATGAGAAGAGACTGATTATGCTTTGATGAGGTGTGAGAATTACTCTCTACTTTAGAAAGTTATAAATAATTATGGTGGTCTAATAAAATGTTGGGAATGGCTTCTCTTCTAAGGAACACAACACATTATTATTTATAAAATTTTAATACTGTTGATAATGAAATTGGTCATTATCTCAATTTTAAAATGAACAATACTTTAAAGGCTAAGAGATGCTTAGCAATTAAGAGCACTTCTTCCTCTTTTTTAGAACTAAAAGTGGTTTAAATGTAACCAAAATATTTTATGCGTCTCAATGTATTTAAACCCAAATTTAAAAGATTATATAATGAAGAAAATGGGTCACAAAGCCAGATTTATAATGAATGTTCAAAGAATTTGTGATGCATTTCAAGTTCCTATTACCTCTGTAATATAAACAATCTTGGCACATCAAAGTAGCTTTCAGGTTAGAACTGTATCTTCTGGGTAAACAAAGTCATTGTCAGCCTTCTCTTCACTGCTTTGCTTCACTGAGGTTTTCTTTTATTTTTGGTATGATTTTTTTTAATGATTTATTTATTTTTTCTCAAATCGTAATTCATTCACACAGGGGTTATAAACACAGAGAGGCAGGATGTTGGGATGGGGATGACACTGGAGTGTTGGTCTTCAGGGGGAATACAGATATCTTTCAGAACCGGGTATCAGCTGGGTGAAGGTTCAGGGGACAAGTCACTATGACTCTGCCTATGACTCACTTGTCCTAATCTAAGTTAGTATTGTCTGCCAAGGCTACCTATTTACAAGGTCTATGACTACTCGGGCTGGTAAATTTCCACAAAAGCTGCCTGTTTACAATAGCTTATAGCCATCTGTTTCAATGTTTTTTCACAGAGACCCAAGACTTGGTGTTAGTATACATGTATGACAGGCCTATTGCTGATTTTAGGCCTATGGCTGATTTTAGGCCTTCATTGTGTAAGCAGGGCTGCCCCTGACATCTCCTCCCTTCTCTAAGCATAGAAGGGCTGTGGCGATTCTAATCTTGGAAAGGCGGGGATAGAGGCCTGACCTCCAGTAATTGAAGGGGACCTTGTAATGGCTCCAGTCCCCCTGTTGTTGTCCTTCACTGAGGTTTTAGAGGTTCATGGTACTCCTGCATTTTCCTGACTTGGCTTGAGAACTCTAATGCATGTCTTGACTTAAAGACTGTCCTCATGGTAGGCACCATGCAGCCACTGCTTTCGGAAGTTCATGTTATACATTCAGGCCTCTACCTTTCTTATTATCTCCTTCAGGGGTTTCATGTGAGTCTTAATCAGTGTTCTATTGCTGATAGAAGACACCATAGCCATGGCAAGTCTTACAAAATGAATGCATTTATTTGGGGTCTGCTTACAATTTCAGAGATTTAATCCTCTGAAATTATTATTATAGCAGGAAGCATGTTGACATGTAGGGAGACATGGTAGCTGAGAGTTCTACTTCTCTAGATCTGCAGGCAGCAGAGAGGGAAGGAGGGAGGGAGGGAGGGAGGGAGGGAGAGAGAGAGAGAGAGATTGAGAGAGAGAGTGCCTCTATTGGGGTTTTGAAACCTCAAAGTCCACTTTCAACAAGGTCACACCTACTCCAATAAGGCGACACCTCCTAGTTCTACATATTGCTACATTCTGATAAGCATTCAAATTGATGAGCCTATTGTGTCCATTCTCATTCAAACCAAGATACCACCTGTTTCATTTCAGCTACCCTCCCTGCCTCATTGAGGAAGATTGTTTGGGATTCTACCTAGTTCTGCCTACATTGGCTTAACCTCTGTAAGGAATAGAAAATGGGTTAACTGTCAAAACTTTTCTGCTGAGACATGATCTGCATGTCAAAACAAGCTGATGCCAGTGGGCACAGTCACATGCCAGAAACTGACATAGGATGGAAGTTTTGTCTTTACATTCTGACTATTTTAGTGACACCTATGACTCAACCTCTCTGAATACCAAGGCTTCCATAGAAGAAGGATAGGCTAAGGGGATGGACTTCATGTAATTTTCTTTTCTTTTCCTTTCCTTTTCCTTTTTATTACTTTTATATTTTTACAGTCCAGTCATTATCTTCCTCCCAGTCCACCCTCCCACAGTTCCTTATACCAATCCTCCTGTCCCTGTTTCCAAGAGGATGTCCCCACCTCCACTCCTACCCAGCATCCCTACAACAACCATGATCCCACACCTCGTCAGGCTTTCCTTTTCCCTGGGACCTCAAGTCTTTCAGTGAGGCCAGTAGAAATTCTTTGATATAATTTTTGGTGTCACTTATGTATAGTATCATATCATCTTTAAATAGTGATACTTTAACTTCGTCCTTGCCAATTTGTATTACCTTGATCTCCATTTGTTGTCTTCTTGTTCCAGCTGGAACTTTGAGTACTATATAGAATAGATATGGAAAGAGTGATATGGTATGGTAGACTTTTCTTGCCCCTGATTTTAGTGGCATTACTTCAAGTATCTCTTGATTTAATTTGATATTGGTTGTTGGTTTGCTGTATATTGTTTTTATTATGGCCAGGTATTGGCCTTGAATTTCTCACCTCTCCGATACTATTAATATGAAATAGAGTTGTCATATTTCAAATGGCTTTTCAAAATCTAACGAGATTCTCATTTGATTTTTTTCTTTGAGTTTGTTTACATGGTGGATTACATTAATGAATTTTTGCATATTGAACCAACCTTGTATCCCTGGAATAAATACTACTTGATAATGGTGAATAATAGTTTTGATGGGTTCTTGGATTTGGTTTGGTAGAATTTTATTGAGTATTTTTGCATTAATATTCATAAGTGATATTGGTCTGTAGTTCTCTTTCTTAGGTCTTTGTCTGGTTTAGGTATCAGAGTAATTATGGGTTCATAGAAGGAAATAGGTAGTGTTTCTTCTGTTTCTATTTTATGGATTAGTTTGAGGTATTAGTTCTTTGACATTTTGGTAGAATTCTACACTAAAGCCATCTGGCCCTGGGCTTCTTTTAGGTTGGCATCTCTTAGTTGTTATGACTTCTTCTATTTTCTTAGGGTACATGTGGCTGTTTAGATTGTTTACCTGCACTTGATTTAACTTTAGTACATGGTATCTGTCTAGAAAATCATCAGTTTCATCAAAATTATCCTGTTTTCTTGAGTGTATACTTTTTTAATAGGATATGATGACATTTTAAAATTTCCTCAGTTTCTGTTGTTATGTCTCCTTTTTCATTTCTGGTTTTGTTAAGTTGGATACTGTCTATGTGCCCTCTAGTTAGTTTGGTGAGTGGTTTATCAGTCTTGCTAATTTTATCAAAAAATAAGCTTTTGGTTTTGTTGATTTTTTGTAAAGTTCTCTTTGTTTCTATTTGGTTGACTTCACCCGTGAGTTTGAATATTTCCTGCCTTCTGCTCCTCTTAAGTATATTTGCTTCTTTTTGTCCTAGGACTTTCAGGTGTGCTCTTAAGTTGCTAGTGTGGGATCTCTCCAATTTATTTATGAAGGCACTTAGTGCTTTGAATTTTCCTAACCCTGCTTTCATTGCATCCTATGAGAATCCCACTGTATCCCATGAAGTCTGTGGGGTGTTTAGGATGACAGACAAGGTGATGATCTGCCCTGGTAGGAAGGGAGGTGGAGTTTGAGTGAACGAGATTGGTCCCACATTTGCTGGACTCCTCAGGGTTACCAGCTACTGCAGTTATTTGGGAGAGTCCCTTAATGTTTCCCTGGGGGCAGCAGATCTTCTTGGAGGCCTTCAGACTGTGGGTTCTTCAGAGAAGCAGACAAGCTGGTGATCTGCCCAGGCAGAGCACTTCTTCCTCCTTTTGAGGACATGATTTCTGTTTCTAGCAACCACAAAGGTAAGCTCAGACTGTCTAGAATTTCAGCTAAGGAGATCTAATATCATCTTTTGGTCTTTGTTGTCATTTGCACTTGCACACACACACATATACAGACACACACACAGACACATGCTTAAACACAAATAAATATATAAGTAAAAATTAAAAAGATTTTTGACTTTCAATTGGTCCTGATGAAATAGGAAATATTTTTCAGTTTTTATGCAACAGTAACTAAAGACTTAGTGGCCTTCTGAATGACAGTTAGCCTGACCATAGTCTTATGATCTCTATGTTTGACCAGCAGATTCAAACAGTTAAGCTTCTTCCTTGTGCCACAATTGCATCCTCCCTTCTCCACTATGCATGCCTCTTACAGATCCAACATACCATTAAGTCCTGTTCTAGCACCCCTCCACTTGCTGCATCACACTCCAACATCAGCATACATTCTGTGTAAATGCACTGACCACCAGCACAACATGTTAGTAATACAGGGAATAAAAAGCCATAATATTCTCTCAAAATCCAGAAAAGAAGGAACAAAACACCACTTTCAGAGACAAAGCCAGAAATCAGCATCTAGACTTATGGTCACTCTAACATAAATGCCTAAATCTTAGCAAAAGAAGACAATCAATAATCAACATGGCAATATGCCTACACCAGAGTGCAGCTATCCTACTATAGCAGTGTTAAGTGGAAATATCTCATACTAGCATCTTAATAGGATATCTGAAATCTCTAGGACAAGAAGAAGTAAGCACACAAAAGAGGTGTAGGTCACAAGAAATAATCAAAATGGAGGCAGAACTCAATAAAATACAAACAAAGATAGCACTATCAAGAATTAATAAAAGAAAGTTGTTTTTGACAAAATCAACAAGATAAATAAACCTTTATCCAACTAACTTAAAAATATAGTTAGAAAATATCCAAATTAAGAAAATCAGAAATGAAAAGGACACTGAGGAAATGCAGATAAACATAAGAACATACTTTAAAATTCTGTACTCCAATAAATTGGAAAATCTAAAAGAATAGTTTAAGCAGCTAAGGTAACCTATAAGTAGCACTTGCCCAAAGACAGATAACTACCTGGAACTTTGGAGGCTATGGTTCTGAGAAAATAACATGCCACATGTTTTTGCTCCCCTACTGAAGTTTGTTGACATTGGATGTTCTCCATTGTTTGTAGGCTAGAGGTAAATAGGGAGGAAAAACTTCAGGATGTATGCTTGGCCCTTATTAGATCTGATGGCAAATGTGGTGGCCATGTGAGTTTGTGTTTTTAAGCCTCTGCAAAACATAGAAATAAAAGCAGTCATTAAATTTTCCCAACTGAACAAAGCACAGGGCCAGGTATTTTAAGCACCGAATTTTACAAAACTTTCTGAGAAGAATTAACATTTATACTCAAAAAATTATTTCACAAATTAGAAATGATTAGAAATGTAAAGAATATTGCCAAATTCATTTTATGAAGTAACAGTTACCCCAGTACCCAAACCACATAACTTTGGACAAAGAAAAGTACATACCTGTTTCCCTTTGTTTTATGTTTTGAATGTTTTTACATTTTTTATGTTTTTAACATCAATGCAAAACTATTCAATAAAATAAATAAAATGTATGTAAACAGAATGCAACAATGCATAAACACATATCATTTACCATGATCAAATAGGCTTCATCCCAAAGATGTAGGGATAACTCAACCTATAAATATAAGTAGATGTAATCCACAAACTCAAAAACAAAGTATATGAATATCTTATGTTAGAGAAGGCCTTTGAAAATATCTAATACCCCTTGATGATAAAGGTTCTAGTAAGATTAGAGATCTAAAGGCCATATCTAAATATACTAAAGGCAATTTACATCAATAGTATATTAAGATTTAGCAAGAGTAATAATAAAACTAAAAGAAGGCAACAGGATATAAGTTGGAAAGGAAGACGTCAAAGTGTCTCTGTTTGCAGATGATATAAGAATATGCATAATTACCCCAAACATTCCACCAGGGAACTTGTATAGCTGATAAACGTTTTTAACAAAGCAGCAAGAATAAAAATAAAATTAACTTATATAAAGCAGTAGCTCTCCTATATACAGATGGTGTGGACAAAAAATCAGGGAAGAAACACCTTTTACAATAGGCCCAAATAATTGCAAGTAATTTAGGGTAATTCTAACCAAGCACATGAAAGCCTTGGACAGAAAAATAATGGGTCTTTGAAAAATGAAATTGAAAAAGCTATCAGAAGCTGAAAGGTCTCCCATAGTCATGAATTTGCTGTAATGACATAGTAAAAATGGCCATCCTACCAAAAGCAATTTACAGATTTCATACAATCCCCATGGAAATTCCAACATAATTTAGTGTAGACCTTGAAAGAAAAAATACTCAACAACATGTAGAAAAATACAAAAACATTTAAAAGAACAATGATAAACTTCATATGGAAGAAAAACAAACAAATAATCAAAAAAACAAATAAAAATTTAGGATATGTAAAACAATCCTGAAAAATAAAAGAACTGCTGGAGGTATCACTGCCCCCGAGAGAAGTGTCTAAATGGGTATAGGGTCCCTTCCCTTGGAGCTCAGGGAATCACATGAAAGTGAGGGAAGAAAGACTGTAGGAATCTGAAATGGCACAGGTGTGTCTCTGACATTTTTACCTTCTCTCGTGATTACTTTCCTTCTATATAATTGCCTTCCCCAAGTTATGTGCCTTGCCTTATTTTATTTTGTCCCCTTCAGTTATTGTGTCCTAGAGGCCTGCTTTTATCTGAAATGAAATGGAGGAGGAGTGGATCTGGGGCAGACTAGAAGTGGTTGTATGGACTTGAAATAGTGGAAGGAAACTGTGGTCAGGATGTATTGGTTGTGAAAAGAATCTATCTTTAATTATAAAAATTAAGGACCTGGGAGATATATTATTTAATCAATGATATTCATTTAATTTCCTTTCATATTTTGTACATTGCTGTCCGTTGACTTCCAGGTTTTAACGTAAGTTGAGCAGTGTGCTGCTTACCAAATCATTTATATGAGAATAGCTAATAAATATGGTAATGATTACATCCTTAGTCTTGCTAATATCTATTGTGCACAAATGAAACTTCATAAGAACCTAATGTTAGGCAAGATTAATTTAAATAAAACTAAATGCAAACTAATGTCTAAAAGGAATTAATCTGCATTGTTAAATTTGCATTGGATGACAAATTAGCTCATTGAAACATTAAACAAAGATTTAGGCAAGCAAGTTGTAGTTTCCTTGCAAATATAGAATTATGTACTCTTTAGTAAGCTTAATTAATTGTTAAAATCAAATTATGTTAATATGTGTATTTCATAAATACAAATAAATGACTACTCTAAATATCATAATTAAAGAGACCAAAAGGACCACACTTATATTCCATTTAAAATAATCAGGACTGATGTTAAATAAGTACAACTAATTAGTGATTAATGATAATTACTAATGCTTGTATTATTTTAATATTATTTGCTCATGGTTTACTTCATACCACCTTTAGTATAAAGTATATTTTAGCATATCTAAATAATAAATAAATATTGCATGATAATTAAAAATGTAAGTACTTAATATTTTAGGATATGTGTTCATTACAGCAGAGCAAAGCTATTTTTATTTATTTTATAAAAGACTTGAATGATTATAAAAGTAAAGAACTCAGTATATTTAGTAGTCAATTATAAATATAGTAGGCAATTATACATATTTATTTTTAGAAATATTGATAAAGCTCATGTATGTGTTTGTGTGTGTATCTGTGTTGTGTGCCTTGTGAGCATGCAAATATAGAGGCCAGAGTACTAAACTGAATGTTCATTTTTACTAACCATATTTTTAAAAACAGAATTTGTCTCTGACCCTAAAGCTCAGTAACTCAGCTGAACAACAAACTCCAGAAATTCTTACACCTCTACCTCTGTGACTTTAGTATTACAAGTATGTACATGACACGAGGGTTTGCTGAGTGAATGAATCATGAGAAATTTAAATTCAGGTAATTACACGTGCATGGTAAGTTCTTTATTTACCAGTCATTGCCTCAGTCTCAGGAATATAAATAATTAACTTTTTAAAATAAAATGGGTGGGTAGGTGGGGAGCACCCTCACAGAAGCAGGCAGAGGGGAGATTGGATAGGGTTTTGCTGAAGAAGAAACCCAGAAATGGGATAACATTTGAAATGTAAATAAAGAAAATATCCAATAAAATAAAAGAAAAATTATTCATTGTTAATAGAATGTACTGGGGAGAATAAGTCTTTAGAACATTAAAAAATAATTTTATATAAACGTCAATTTAAATGGTTTTGATTTTATAATGCTAAAAATCATACATGTTGTAATCACTAAGGAATGAGAGTTTCAAATACTATCTGATGTACTTAAAGCATATTTTAAGAAGATTCCTAAAAAAATAATATGCAAAATGCAACACAGTCATACACATTGACATTGAGTTAAATAAACTAGAGGAAAGTCACGTCTGCTTAACATTAGAACATAAATAATGGTAATTTTAGACATAATAGTCCATGTAGAAATAAAAAAATTGTGGAGAATGTTTACAATTCTACAGAACACATCATGAAGTTGTTTCTAATTAAGTTTGTATTTTTGTTCTATTATTGATTTTTAAAGTTATTTTTACTAATTAATATCTACATGGGGATCTCGTTCTGAAAGTCATGCTCAATTGGAAAAACCTGCTAGCACAAAGGAGTAAATAGAAATTTCTCTACATCCCTGTGGTGTGGACAGAATGCAGAGACAGCTGGGCTCCACACTGAGAGTCAGAAGGGACAAGACAAGGAATATCATTCAGAAGACATTGCCTGATTTGAGCTCTTGGCAGCTGGCATTAAATTGATAACTCTGGAGAAAATATTCCACAAAAGAAACAAGAAAATTCTGAGATGAGGAACAATTACTTCTTTAGTCTAAGATTCCAAAGAAAATCCTTCTTCAAAATTTTACCATAATCCTTGATAAGAAGTTGAACCTAGATAGACTAAGATTTTTCTGAAATATGATACAATTAGATTTATAATAAGCAACATGAAATAATACATAATATATAATTAAGAATTTTTCATATAAATTCTTATGAAACTCTGATGAAACTCTGATGAAATTCAGACTATTCAAGACCAAAAATTGCAAATAATAAATTATCAAACACAAAATTATTCAAATCTATAATTAACTACTTACCACTTGACAGTCTGAGTTGTTATTTTTAGTATTGTCTTAAAAATGTGTTTAAGCCTTTGGGCTGGGGGAGACACTGAGTTGGTCTGCTCCTGTGGAGATGCTGAATCCTGAGCCATCCTAGAGGAGCCACTGCACTCAGAGCAGCAGGTAATAACTCCACCTCACTCCCTAAGCCCCAGAGTTACATCTCGGAGCCAGGGACATTCAGGACCCACCAGCTACCCAAACCCCGCCCCTCTGGAATTCCACTTCCCTTCCGCCCCTGGCTGGTCCTTTGGGCTGGGGCAGACACAGAGTTGGTCTGCTCCTATGGAGATACTGAATCCTGAGCCATTCTAGAGGAACCACTGCACTCAGAGCAGAAGGAATTCCAGATCCAAGAGGTGGCCAGGAGTTCTTTTACCCAGGAGATTAGGATCATAAGACCACAGAGACATCTGGACTCTGAGGAGCTCTGCAACAAGCAAGATAACTGGAAATACAGACTCCAGTCTTACACAGTGAGGGCAGGTAACACTAGAGTTAACCAGATGGCGAAAGGCAAGCGCAAGAACATAAGCAACAGAAACCAAAGGTCTCCCAACATAGCAAGCCCTGGACACCCCATCACACCTGAAAAGCAGGATTCAGAATTAAAATCACTTCTCATGATGATGATAGAGGATTATAAGAAGGAATTAAGTAACTCCCTTAAAGAAATACAGGAGAGTACAAGTAAACAGGTAGAAGCCCTTAAAGACGAATCACAGAAATCCCTTAAAGAACTGCAAGAAAACACAAAGAAGGAATTAAACAAAAACATTCAGGATCTGAAAATGGAAATAGAAACAATAAAGAAAGCTCAAAGGGAGACAACCAGGGAGACAGAAAACCTAAGAAAGAGATCAGGAGTCATAGACGCAAGCATCACCAACCGAATACAAGAGATAGAAGAGAGAATCTCAAATGCAGAAGATACAGTGAAAAATATTGACACAGTTGTCAAAGAAAATGCAAAATGCAAAAAATGCCTAACTCAAAACATCCAGGAAATCCAGGACACAATGAGAAGACCAAACCTAAGGATAATAGGTACAGATGAGAATGAAGATTCCCAACTTAAAGGGCCAGTAAATATCTTCAACAAAATTATTGAGGAAAACTTCCCTAACTTAAAGAACAAGATGCCCATAAACATACAAGAAGCCTACAGAACACCAAATAGACTAGACCAGAAAAATACCTCCTGTCACATAATAATCAAAACATCAGATGCACAAAACAAAGAAAAAATACTAAAAGCAGTAAGGGAAAAAGGTCAAGTAACATACAAAGGCAGACCTATAAGAATCATACCAGACTTCTCACCAGAGACTCTAAAAGCCAGAAGAGCCTGGACTGACATCATACAGACCCTAAGAGAACACAATTGCCAGCCCAGACTACTATACCCAGAAAAACTCTCAATCACTATAGATGGTGAAACCAAGATATTCCATGACAAAACCAAATTTGCACAATATCTTCCCACAAACCCAGCACTTCAAAGGATAATTGATGGAAAACGCCAACACAAGGAGGGAAACTACAACCTAGAAAAAGCAAGGAAGTAATCTTCCAACAACCCCAAAAGAAAATAGCTATACATAATTCTACCTCTAATAACAAATACAACAGGAAGCCACAATCATTTTTCCTTAATATCTCTTAACAACAGTGGTCTCAATTCCCCAATAAAAAGACACAGACTATAAGGCTGGATACACAAACAGGACCCAGAATTTTGCTGCATACAAGAAACGCACCTCAGTGACAAAGACAGACACTACCTCAGAATAAAAGGGTGGAAAACAATTTTCCAAGCCAATGGTCCCAAGAAACAAGCTGGAGTAGCCATTCTAATATCAAATAAAATCGACTTTCATCCAAAAGTAATCAAAAAAGATAAGGAAGGACACTTCATACTCATCAAAGGAAAAATCTACCAAGGAGAACTCTCAATTCTCAACATCTATGCTACAAAAGCAAGGACACCTACATACATAAAAGAAACTTTACTAAAGCTCAAAACACACACTACACTTCACACAATAATAGTGGGGGATTTCAACATCCCACTCTCAGCAATGGACAGATCATGGAAACAGAAACTAAACAGAGACACTTTGACATTAACAGAAGTTATGAACAAGATTGGACTTAACAGACATCTATAGAACATTTCATCATAAAACAAAAGAATATACCTTTTTCTCATCACCTCATGGTACCTTCTCCAAAATAGACCATATAATTGGTCACAAAACAACCCTCTACAGGTACAAAAAGATTGAAATAATCCCTTGCATCTTATCAGATCACCACGGACTAGACTCGTCTTTAATAATGATAAAACCAATGGAAAACCCACATGCACATGGAAACTGAACTCTCTACTCAATGATGACTTGGTCAAGGAAGAAATAAAGAAATTAAAGACTTTTTAGAATTCAATGAAAATGAGGACACATAATACCAAAACTTGTGGGACTCCATGAAGGCAGTGCTAAGAGGAAATCTCATAGCTCTAAGTGCCTATAAAAAGAAACTGGAGAGAGCACACACTAACAACTTAACTGCACAACTAAAAGCTCTAGAAACAAAAGAAGCAAATACAACCAGGAAACTCTTAAGCTTACTTTTAATATCTCTGTGGAATGATCATAAATCATGTGTGGTTCATATACTTACATGAAAGTAAACTCTCATATACCTAAATATCAAGAAAATACTTATTTAAAAGAATAACTTCTGTACAAACACTAATAGTACTTCTGTAAGGCAAAGGACATAGTCAATATGACAAATCAGTAACCCACTACCCTACCTACATTCGATAGAGGGCTAATATCCAAAATATATAAAGAACTCAAGAAGCTAACCACCAAAAACCCAAACAACATAATTTAAAAATGGGGTATAGAGATAAACAGAGAATTCATAACAGAGGAATTTCAGGTGACTGAGAAGCACTTAAAGAAATGTTTAAAGTCCTTTAGTGATCAGGGAAATGCAAATCAAAATGACCCGGAGGTTCCACCTTACACCAACCAGAATGGTTATAGTAAAAAACTCTGGGGACAGCACATGGTGGCAAGGATGTGGAGAAAGGGAAACACTCCTTCACTGTTGGTGGGATTGCAAACTGGTACAACTATTCTGGAAATCAAACTGGAGTTTCCTCAGAAAACATTAATAAGTGGCTATTAGCCCACAAAGAACACAATACCCAGGATATAATGTACAGAACTCAAGAAGGTTAACAAGTTGAAGGACCTATTAGATTCAGATCTAAACTGTCATTTTATGAATATGATAGAGGATTTTAAGAAGAACATAAAGAGCTCCCTTAAAGAGACACAGGAGAATGAAGTCAAACAGGTGAAAGAATTGAACAAAACCATCCAGGATCTAAAAATGAAAGTAGAATCATTAAAGAAAACTCAAAGCAAGACAGCACAGGAGATGGAAAATCTAGGAAAGACAACAGGAGTAACAGATGCAAGCATCACCAACAGAATAAAAGAGATAGAAGAGAGAATCTCAGTGGCAGAAGATACAAGACATAGACACAACAGTCAAGGAAAATACAAAAAGAAAAATGCTTCTATCTCAAATCATTCAAGAAATCCAGGACACAGAGAAAAAGGCTCAACTTGAGAATAATAAGTACAGAAGAGAAGGGAGATTCCCAACTCAAAGGGTCAGCAAACATCTTCAACAAAATTATGAAAGAAAACTTTCCTAACAAAGAAGAAGAAGAAGAAGAAG
>NW_021604698.1:247050-248789 GCF_004785775.1 Grammomys surdaster
AGAAGAAGAAGAAGAAGAAGAAGAAGAAGAAGAAGAAGAAGAAGAAGAAGAAGAAGAAGAAGAAGAAATGTCCATAAGCATTGAAGAAGCCTACAGAACACCAAACAGATGGCACCTGAAAAGTAATTCCTCTCATCATATAGTAATTAAAACACCAAATGCATGGTATAAAAAAAAGAATATTGAAAGCAGTAAGAGAAAATGTTCAAGTATCATATAAAGGCAGACCTATCAGAATTGCATCAGACTTCTCACCAGAGATTATAAAAGCCAGAAGATTCTGGGTAGATGTTATACAGACCCTAAGAAAACAAAAATGTCAGCTCAGGCTAAATACCCAGCAAAACTCACAATTATCATAAATGGAGAAACCAAAATATTTCAAGACAAAACCAATTTAAACAATATCTTTCCACTAAACCAGCCCTTCAGAGGATAATAGAAGGAAATGTCCAACACAAGGAGGGAAGCTACACCTAAGAAAAAGCAAAGTATTAATCTTTTTACAACAAACTCAACCGAAGAGAAACACACAAGCCTAATTCCAACTCTAAGAACAAAAATAACAGGAAGCAATGATCATTGGTCCCTAATATCTCTCAACATCAATGGGCTCAATTCTTCAATAAAAAGACATAGGCTAACAGACTGGATGGATAAACAGGATCCATTATTTTGATGCATACAGGAAACACACCTCAGAGACAAAGACAGACATTCCCTCAAAGTAAAAGAATGGGAAAAAATTTCCAACTAAATGGTCCCAAGAAACAAGCTAGAATAGCCATCGTAATATCTAACAAAATGGACTTTCAACTAAAAGTTATCAAAAAAGGTGGAGATCACTACATACTTATCAATGGAAAAACTACAAGAATTAACTTTCAGTTCTGAACATCTATGCCCCAAATACAAGGACACCCACATTTATAAAATAAATACTACTAAGTAAAGCTCAAAACACACATTGAACCTCACATAATAATAGTAGGAGATTTCAACACCCCACTCTCACCAATGGGCAGATCATGGAAATAGAAATTAAACAGAGACAGTGGAACTAATAGAAGCTATGAACCAAATAGATTTAACAGATATCTACAGAAAATTTCACCCTAAAAGAAAGAATGTACCACCTTCTCAGCACCTCATGGTACCTTCTCAAAAATCGATCATATATTTAAACACAAAACAAACCTCAACATACAAGAACATTGAATTATTCCCATGTATTCTATCAGACTACCACAGAATAAGGCTGGTCTTCATGACAACAAAAACAACAGAAAGCCTTGTGGAGTACTTTCAGCAATGTTAACTAGACAAACATTCACATTTCAGGACTATTTCTTCACCCTTCTGCACCCATCACTATACATTTAGATATTTATAGCAATCCTGCAGTATGCATAATACCTCAGATGCCCTTTCCCAATTGATATAATGAAATCCTGAAAATCCACAACAGTGGAAATAATCAGTTCTATAAATATTCCCATCTTTGTTGCACTTCCAGTTATAGTTGGTAGGGAGAATGTTAATGGAAGGCAGAATCAATATGTGGAAAAAAGAGAGGCCTTATGGCTAGTATTGTAATTGTAAGTAATTAGGGTCACTAAGGTAATAAGGATATCACTGAGATTTAATAAGAAAAGCATGAGATGGGACTATTATTTGTCTATAATGAATCTATCTCAAAATTACATTAGATGAGAAAGGTTACTTCATGAGCATGAGTA
>NW_021604698.1:248889-257378 GCF_004785775.1 Grammomys surdaster
TAGAGGGACTTCAACCTATCATAGTTACCTAGGTTCAATCCAGACTTCTAATAATTCAAAGAAAGACTGGTAAATAGTAGTTCACTGTACCAGTTAAGATCATCGAATTATATATATTATTTATCACAAATATGAGGTGAAACAGTAGTAGTATTAACTTCTGTATTCACACACACGCAGATACACACACACAAACACATGCACTCGCATACGCACACAGCACCCTGAACCTGCAGGTAGAAGTTTGTTATCAAACCTCACTTGACTATTTGAATTCTATCTCAGGGACTCATATTATAGGAAAATGACTCATAATATTTCCAGACAAGAGAACTTCCTTTTGTTTCATGATGGGATGTAATTAAACTGTGAACCAAAAATCAACATTTTTATTAATATACTTTAATCATCTGTATTGTAAAAACTATGTGAAAAATAACTAATACAGCTAAATGGAGGGGAGAATATAAAATAAATAGTAAATAATAAATATCAAATTTCAATTCAGGGAAGATATGTGATGAAAAATGAATTCTTGATAACTATAATTTTCCAGAAGAGAAAATACTCAAGAATTTTGGGACATAACAAATTGGTCATGAAAGAATTACCTCCCACACTCCCCCTCCCCCAAAATGTTGGGACTTGAGAGATGGCTCAGCAGTTAAAAGCACTGACTGCTGTTCCAGAGGTCCTGAGTTCAATTCCCAGCAACCTCATGGTGGCTCATCACTATCTGTAATCATATCTGTTGCCCTCTTCTGATATATCTGAAGATGGCCACAGTATACTCATATAAATTGAATACATGAATCACAGTGAGTACCTATCAGAAGATTTTGGGGGTGTAATAAATGTGATCAAAGTATGTTTTAAGAAACTCTCAAAGAATTAATACAAATAAATGGATACAAGAAAAATACATACATATTGTAATATAAGATTAAATGTCAGAATTTGTAATTCCATGTGTATCAAGAATGACCTTTTTATAAGCACTGATATGTTTCTGTCAATCAGGGTAAACAACAGATGTGAGTGTCAATCCAGGCACAGATGGTTTATATTGGATCATTAGCTCCAAAATGTCAATGAAACTCTTGGTGTCCCTCAGGCAATGAATGTGCTATGTGTTTCCATACCCTGCTAAGATGAGTATAAATATTGATTACTTATAGGTTATCACTTTAAGAATAGAACTTGAGGGAACTCTGTCTTTAATAAAAACAATTAGGATAAAAATATTGAGTGATCTTTTGGAAATAATATGAGACAAATTGGATGCAATTTTTGACGGTTAAATCTTCAATATTTATTTATCAATTGTGGCATTTTGAGATTAAAATCTATTATATTTGGAAAACATAAAGGACTTTTTTATCTCTTATAGCTGTTTCTAAATGCAGTTTTTCAATGTTGTCTTGTCTTTAAAATATACCTTCACAGATTCTATGGTAATTCTTGATATCATATAGGGGTTAAGCAGAATGCTCTCCCATAGCTATGACAATATGAATGAATTGATTTTTAAAATAAGCATAGCAATTAGAGAGATGGAGACTATCACCTCATCCTGCTGATCTCCCATTATTAAAACAGTCAATGCCTATTACCAATATTTTCCAACTCAGTTTTCCACACAGTTGCTCGGCCTGCTTCCTTGCTAAGTCCATTAGTACCTCACAAACAGCTGTGTGCCCTACACATAGACTAGACAAGAAGGTTTCTGATGATCTCTTCATTAACTTGTTTTATGGTAGTTTTTCCCATGTAAGATAAATGATGGCTTTTAAAATGTGGGTTACATGAGTAATTATGTTTTGTATTATCATATAATCATGGATTTATTTTTCTGATTGATTTTATGTTCAGCAAAAGGTTTAAAGTAATCATTTTATTTTTTATCATTAAACTGTTTTCATCTCTTAGAATAGTTCAAAACGTAAGTTTTAACTATATTCCATTCTTAAGTCTATGTAAATTTTACTGATTTTTCAACAATTTATACATGTAACTTTACTTGTATATATTTACTTTCATTTGGAAGTAATTTCTAGTTGATATTTGCAAATGATAAATTAGGCTTAACTTCAAAAGAAACTACATTTTATAATCTGATTTTTAAACTATTTTGTAATATTATCAACCACACCGAATTCTATCTCTTTTTATTCCAGCCAACTCTTTGATGTTGCTACATTTTTATTTTAGCCCATTTTAGATTAAACAAATGACTGTCAGCAACTTTACCTTATAGCTTATATTCAGCATTTCATTTATTCAAGGGTGGACCTCAACAATATTAGTTTTCACAGGCATACAAGTGTATACACACACACAAACACACATACACTATGAATACTTGTTAACTTTTAAACATTTTTTTAAAGAAGGACATTTTCAGTTAGAATCCAAACTTTTAATAGCAAGGTAAACTTGTAAACGGATTATCACACATTCGTATGTTTATTGACAAGAAAAATTAATATAACAAAGAAAGTTTTGAAGTTTTATATGTCATAGATTGATAATAGTTAAAGAATAAGAAGGGCACATCACAAAACGTGACATTCATATTTGAACAAAATGAGTTTTAAATAATGGGCATAAATCCAAAGAAGGATGGTAGTATTATTTTCCATGGGTAATAGTAATGTCTAATTCTAATTTCAAAGTCCTTAAATTTGGTTTTCTGTTTACATATATCAACTATCTGTCTCTTCATATCTATCACTCATCTACAATCAACCTGCCTGCCTGCCTACTTAATTACCTACCTACCTACCTACCTACCTACCTAGCTACCTACCTACCTACCTACTTGCCTTCTTATGACATTTTTTAGTAATACAAATACAATGTAGTAGAGACAACAAACTGAATTTATTTAAATCAATGTATTGTGGTGTGTTTTTATTGTTTTGTTTTTATTGTTTTTGTTTGTTTTGTTTTTTGTTTTTGTTTTTGGCATTCTCCTCTTTCTGCCATATGCTTTATAAATGCAGTGCCTGCAAAGAACACTGCCACAATAGATCATTTTTATGTTCTAATTCTTTTTATTTAAAATATGCTGTGTAAATGGATTTAATCGTCCTGTGCCAGCAGGTAGAATTTTTGGAAAGGGTTTTCATTTACTAATTCTCTGTTTTGCGAGGAGGACGACTAACTAAAGCGGTGTTTTAAGCCTAAGTAAAAAGAACACTAGGGTTCCTTTTATGAGTCACTGGAAAACACTTCCAGAGCACTCTTCTTTTCACTTAAAATGCTTCCACATGGAGTTTTCAAGGGGACTCAGGTGGGTATTTCTCACCTACTTTACTCTAATTGGTATCTGGGGGACTATGATTGTCAGTTAAGTAACACAGTTTGCAGAACTGGCCATGCTGAAATTTTCTTATTTTATCTGTGAAATATATTTTGGTCCTTGTTTATAAAGAACTATCTGTATTCATTTTCCCTCCTCCATCTTTTTTTAATTTCCCAGAGACATTTTAGTTTATTTTATGATTTTGATTTTGTTTTGCACACTGGAAATTACAAATGTTCTCTTTCTGGAGTGGTATCATATTGTTCTTTTATTCCTTGTGTGGTATTATATCTCCCTTAGCTAGACATCTCATGTGAAGTCAAGAATTGATGAGGAATGATGAAGGTCCAGGTTTTGCAAGCTCAAGTCCTTGTATGACTCAGTGTTTATAAATTAACTTCTATCACAATGTCAGCACAATGCTTGCCAACATTAAGATTGTGACATGTACAATTGTGTGTAATTGTGATCATATTGAATTATTGGTCTTAGCTTTTAATGGCTTTTACTTTTTATATTTTCTGAGTTATTCAAAGCATAGTGGATAATGAACACCTCTCAAAGGCTCTTCTAATTCAAGAAATAAAGAGAGATGTTTTCTGGGTGATTCTCAAATTCACTGTGATGATGGATTCTGGGGATCTCTCAGTGAGAATTAATGAAGTTCTTCATGAAGTACTGAAATATTCAGATATTGGCTGATTATTAGTAGCTGTTATATTTTATTATTAGGTTATAATGGGCATTGAGTTTGGAATTTCATAATTTAACTAAATGTTTCTGAGAACCATAATACCAATGAATGAGAACTTAAAACCATTGAAATGCTTTTGTATAGGACTTCACTTCATGGGATTATTATTATCCTCCCCGATCCACGTGGACTTGGGTTTTGTGCAAGGTGAAAATATGGCTCTATTTTCGTTTTTCTACATACAGACAGCCAGTTAGTGCAGCACCATTTATTGAAGATGCTTTCTTTTATTCACTGTATGTTTTTGGCATCTGTGTCAAAGATCAAGTGTCCATAAGTGTCTGGTTTTACTTCTGGGTCTTCAAATCTATTCCATTAATCAATGTGTCTGTCTCTGTACCAATACCCTGCAGTTTTATCACTATTGCTCTGTAGCAAAGCTTGAGGTCAGGGATGGAGATTTCCCCCAGCCGTTCTTTTATTGTTAAGAATTGTTGCCAGGCAGTGGTGGTGCACACCTTTAATCCCAGCACTTGGGAGGCAGAGACAGGAGGATTTCTGAGTTCAAGGCCAGCCTGGTCTACAGAGTGAGTTCCAGGACAGCCAGGACTACACAGAGAACCCCTGTATAAAACAAACAAACAAACAAACAAAAAACAAAAAACCCAAAGAATTGTTTTCACTATTCTGGGTTTTTTGCCTTTCCAGATGAATTTGAGACTTGCTCTTTCCATGTCTTTGAAGAATTGTGTTGGAATTTTGATGAGGACTGAATTGAATTTGTAGATTGCCTTTGGTAGGATTGCCATTTTTACTATATTTATTCTGGCAATCCATAAGCCTGAAAGATCTCCATTTTCTGAGATCTTCAATTTCTTTCTTGAGAGACTTAAAGTTATTGTCACACAGGTCTTTCAATTATTTAGTTAGAGTTACCCTAAGAAATTTTATATTATTTGTGTCAATTGTGAGGAGAGTTATTTCCCTAATTTCTTTCCAAACCTGTTTATCATTTGTATAAAGGAAGGCCACTGATTTATTTGAGTAACTTTTATATCCAGCCACTTTGTTGAAGTTGTTTATCATCTGGAATAGTTCTATGGTAGAATTTTGGGGTTGCTTATGTATACTACCGTATCATCAGTGAATAGTGATACCTTTATTTTTCCTTTGCCAATTTGTTTTCCCTTGATCTCTTTTTGTTGTTTTATTGTTCTAGGTAGAACTTTGAGTACTATATTGAACAGATGTGCAGAGAGTGGACATCCTTGTCCGTGATTTCAGTGGGATTGCTTCAAGTACGTTTTCATTTAATTTGATATTGGCTGTTGGTTTGTAGTAAATTCCATTTATTATGTTTAGGTATGGGCCTTGAATTCCTAATTTTTCCAATACTTTTTACATGAGGGGATGTTGTATTTTATCAAATGCTTTTTCTGTATCTAAGAAGATGATCATGCAAATTTTTTGGAGTTTGATTATATAGTGGATTACGTTAATGGACTTTTGTATATTGAACCAAACTTGCATCACGGTGATGAAGTCTACTTGATTGTGGTGAATGATGGTTTTTATGTGTTTTTGGATTCAGTTTGCAGGAGTTTTATTGAGTATTTTTGCATTGATATTCAAAAGTGAAATTGGTTGAAGTACTTTTTTTTGGTTGGTTCCTTGTATGACCTAGGTATCAGAATAATTGTGGCTTCATAGTATGAGTTAGGTAGTGTTCCTTCTGTTTCTATTTTATGGAATGACTTGAGGAATATTGGTATCAGGTCTTCTGTTAAAGTCTGATAGAATTCTTCTCTAAATCCATCTGGCCCTGGGTTTTTGTTGTTGTTGTTGTTGGGAAGTTTATAATAACTTCTTCTATTTCTTGTGTGATATGGGTCTGTTTAGATAGTTTACCTGCACTTGATTTTGGTATGTGGTATCTGTATAGAAAAACATCCATTTCATCTAGATATCACAGTTTTGCTGAGTATAGGCTTTTATAGTAATATCTGATGAATTTTTGAATTTCCTCTGTTTCTGTTGTTATGTCTCCCTTTTCATTTCTGATTTTGTTAATTTGGTTGCTGCTTTGGGCACTTTAAAGTTTGGATAGGGATTAATCTACCTTGTTGATTCTCTCAAACAACCTGCTTTTGGTTTTGTTGATTCTTTGTATTGTTCTCTTTGTTTTTATTTGGTTGATTTTGGCCCTGAGTTTGACTATTTCCTGCAGTCTGCTCTTCTTGGGTGAGTTTGCTTCCTTTTGTTCTAGATCTCTCAGGTGTGCTGTTAGTATAAGATCTCTTCAGTTTTTTTTACCAGGGTGCTTACTGCTATGAATTTTCCTCTTAGCACTGCTTTTGTTTACCCACTTGGAAGGGAGAAGAAAGCGATCACAACTGGGGGGGGGGGAGAGAAGGATCTGGGATGGGAAGTGGATGGGGTGGGTGAGGGGAGAAGGGAACCTGATCTGTTATTGGGTGAGGGTAAAGGATTGAAGAACTGAGGGCCATCAGAAAGAAAGTAAATAGGCAACCTCCAGAGGTAGGAGGTTGTGGGGACCCTCCAGAAGGCACCTGAGACCTAGGAAGTGAGAGACTCTCAGGACTCTAAGGGAGGGACCTTAGATGAAATGCCTGACAGTAGGGAGAGGGAAATTATAAAGCCCATCTCTAACAGGATGACAGGGCATCAAATGAGGGAGTGGGTTGCCATCTGACAGTCAAAACTCTGACCCACAATTGCTCCTCTCTGAAAAAACTACAAGGATGGATATGGAGATGAGCCTGAGGAACAGAAGGTCCAGTGACAAGTCTAAAGTGGGATCCATCTCAAGGGGAAGTCCCAAATCCTGACAATATTACTGAGGCTACGGAGCACTCACAAAAAGGGACCTAACATGACTGCACTCCAGAAAACCCAATAAGCAGCTGAAAGAGTCAGATGCAGATATTTGCACCCAACCAATGGTGACAGAAGCTGTTAACACCTGTGGTAGAATTAGGGAAAGCCTTACAGCTGTCTGTGCTTAACATTCCATATTCTTCTAGTGCTGTGTGTGAGTGCAAAGACCTCTGTTATTCCTATACACATAGAATATTTATTCACCAGTGTCTACTCATAATAGACAGTACATTTTGTCCAACTTAAAAGTCTCTATAGTCCTTAATAATTTGAACATTCTCTAAGAAATCCTTGTACACGTCTTATCTGAGACTCAAGAAAACCATTCTGTGGGCTCAATAATATCCTAATCACATTGAATAGTTGCAATATTTAATGGCACAATCTTATTTCAAGAGAAGACTGTACATAGCAAAGAGTATGAGGACCAAAGATGAATATCTATCAAAACAAGAGCAAAACTCTATTATTTCATGTTCAGCTTCAGCGCTCACAATTCAAGAATCAGGGTTCCAAAAATTATGAGTTGCCCTATAATTCTTGAGTTGCCACCTGTATACAGCCTTTCTCTGAGCCAACTCCTTTTACTATCTGTAACTTTAATGAGTGAGAATATTATAGTCCTAGAGATTCTAATATACAGGAATGTCTGTTGAGCCCTATTCTTCATCTTAGGTTCAAGCAGTAGCCTACCAGGAGTTTTTGCAGTACCTCCAGTCCAGTCAGACATTACTTGGCCATCGTGACTCTCTAGGACTGTAATGTAAAAATTCATAACTTTCCATCTTTTGTCTACACACACACACACACACACACTGCCACCACCACCACCACCATCACCACCACTAGCAACAACAACAAAACCAACCAACAACAACAAAAACAATATAACATGGACAAGACATTCATGCCTTCATTCTAGGATATAGTGGAAATTATTCCCTTTGGAAGACGGCTGCTGACTTTAGTCTTTGTGGGTTGACCCTAGTGAAATGTTTTTATTGGTGGCTGTTTTAGAGCAGGGAAATCTTTCAGTGATTTCAATTCAGGATCAATTCTTTTGCATGAAGCTGAATTTTCACCAAATGGAGCCTTTGTGAGAGGTCTTGACATCTGGATAACTTTTGTGATGTCCTAGTGCAGAGAACAAGGTTTTTTTTTGTTGTTTTTTTTTTTCTTTTTAAAGGCATCAATTTCTTTGTCAGTTACAAATGCCTTGTTATGTGCAATATCAATTTCTAAAACTTTGCATTTGCTTAAATTCTTTTTCTCTCTAAACTCATATTTTTCTCATCTTTCTACTCTACCTTTCCTCTTGTTACTGAACACTAAAAGATAGCAATGAGTAGTAACTATAATAAAGACAGAATGATGTCTTGAATTTTCCTCTTCAAAACAAATTAATATAGATTCTTTAAACTCAACTTTACCCCATGTTTCCAGACATTACTAAAATCAAACAAGATTCTTTTCCATGTATTGGGTAAGGGGGCCTTTGCCCAATTCCCTATTGACTCCTTATTTGAATCTGAAATCCAATGACCTGAGCTACCAATGTCTGCATTTCTGTAATTGTTCTTGTGTTCCATC
>NW_021604698.1:257778-301408 GCF_004785775.1 Grammomys surdaster
TTTTTTTTTACTCACTTCTTTACTCTTTATCATCTTCCTTGGCTTAATTGAAGTAGTCCAGAATTTTCATTTTATTTATTCTCTCAGCTTACATTTTTAAAACTGATATTTATAAAGAGGATTTAAGAACTGGAGAGATGTTGCAGTGTTCAAGAGATACCTTTTGCAGTTGATATAAGTTGAGTTTCCAGGATCCATGTTGGAAAGCTCACAGTTTTCCATAACACCTGTTCCTTGGAACTTAACACCCTCCTCTGTCTTCCAGAAGCAATTTTACATATGTGCATATCAACCTACACAGACACTCATGCATACACATAATTTTTTCCCCTGGGAATTTGTTACATACAGTAATTTTTTTTTCCTCTCCATGTTAGAGACAACATCTCACTGTGTAGCCCTGGCAGGTCTGCTACTTATTATATGGAGGAAAGTGACATTGAACTCATAGAGATCTGCGTGTCTCTGCCTCTAGAGTGGAGAGGGAGGGAGGGAGGGAGGGAGGGAGGGAGGGAGGGAGGGAGAGAGAGAGAGAGAGAGAGAGAGAGAGAGAGAGAGAGAGAGAGACTAGGAGAGTTTAGTTAAGCTACAAAAGGCCAAAAGCATAGAAACTTTATGTATCCCTTTTATTGTCCTATAATTTTTTTTTTGACTTTTTAAAATTTTATTTTTATTATTAACTTTTAAAAAAATGTTAATCAGAGGATTTACAAGTTTGGTAACGCTCAATAACAAGATGCCCATACAATCAGAAGTGTAACCCAATACCCAACCTAGATATATCAACTATCTTTGACTGGCAGAGACATGAAAACATCCACCTCCATGTTCCCCTCCTCCCCCCACCTCAGCTCCTAGCTCCTCCTCTCCTTCTCCCCTTCCTCTTCTTACTCCTCCTCTTCCTCTCCTAACTCCTCCCATCTTAGCTCCTCCTACATATCACCCTTCCTGTTAAAATAAAACTTTTCTCTCAAAATACAATTAGAGCATAACTATACCAATTTGTATCAGTAAAGTACAAGATAGACCTAATACCCAGTCCATCATTTTGTTGACTAAGTAGAACCTCTGTCATCTCTTCTAACTAAAAGACTTAGTTCTGAACTTGGCTTTTTTTCTTGGCTTTAGAATGAATGTCAGCTGAAAACCATCCTCTCAAGACTTTTCTCTAATTTAATTTTTTAAAGAGGAGAGCAGATCTGTTAATTTCCAAGAGGAGAAAACTGCCTTTTGGGACATTTAATTTCTGATAGTGACCATCATGACTTAATAAGCTAACTTCCTTTATAGTCTTATTCAAATCTACTTTTATATTGATTTTTACTTGTGTGAAATATTAGTTTTTAAAACTTAAAGGAAGGCTTATATCAATTTCTAGTTATTCCCATATGTATTGGGATAATTATGCCGCATATTGAATTTTTTTACATGACAATTCATAAGGCTAATTTGTGTACAACAGTATATTGTTTTCTGAAAGCTGAAACATTTATTTAGTGTCAAACACTTTTATTTCTCCATTTTATCTTATTCCTTTACTACAGATTAAGAAGTTAGCAATAGAATTAAGGGAACCATATACCACAAATGCAGTAATGAATGTAACTGCCTACTAGGAATTATACATTATTATGCCTGTCTTTCAACTGTGAGCAGAGTGAGATTTTCTCCAGTTAATAATATGAAAAATTATAGCAAGAATACCATGAGTGACTAATAATCTACATCAGTGTTATCAGACTTACCTCAAGTTCACAGAGGTCGCATGCATTTTAAGATCCAGCACTGGTTCCACATCCCCCATTTCTTTTTACTCAAGGTGTCTAGACTCTACTGTACACAGGGTTAGAAGGATGCCACAGAGGCCAGGCCAGGTAGGATTCTACAGGATCTTAGTTTGGGTGGGAGTAAGTGTCAGAGGAATGAAGAGTAAGAAGGCCTTCTCTGGTGATGTTAGTATTATAGCTTTTTTAGGTCAAGGCCTTCTCTGATTATCTTCAATGAAACAGCTATCTAAGATGATCTTAGCTTGTACACGCACCTTTACTCAGGGACAATTTGAATGCATGCATTTTATTAGGTGTGAACCATGGGTATACTTGGACCTTGGAGAATGGGAAGTAGTTTTCAGGGAAAATGAAAATCGTTGGCTAGAGTTTTAAAGTTCTTTGAATGCTTCCTTTGCATGGAAAGGAATCCCAGTTATTTTTAGTGAGGGCTCTTATCTGGGAAAAGAAGAGTCATAGAGGAAGATGGATTTGTACTCTTACCAAGGCTATGCTACATTCTGCAGATAGAGGGTGGCCATTTCATGTTCTCGAGACAAAATCAAAGAAGGAGAAACATTGCTGGTAAACAGAATCTCCCATTTTTCTCAAAGCACAGAAGGATGTTCAGCAAGGGCAGTCTTTGACCTTACTTAGTAGGGCTCAACACATGTACACTGAATTCACTCACTAGTGCAACCTGCAAAAAGTTAAAAAGAAAAATCCATGAAGACTCTAATCTATTTATATTAATATGAATTGATATTTTGACATTATATAATCTCATCACCATAGACATATTTTTAGATCTTATATTTATAAACATTTGAGTAATAAACAGTAAATCAGACATTATCTTTTCTCAATATTTCATTGGGACAACGATTTAATTCCTAACCTGATCACAAATGTCACATTAAAGCAGGTCTTGGAGCTTCAGAGAACAGTGACACCAATTTGATTTTACTAATAGAGCAGATAGCAAGTCAAGCTGTGAACAATTTTCTTTTGATTGAAAGTCATATCCACTTCATTTTAGTATTTATCATGATTTTGAATTTTTTATATTTGCATTTGTTATGCCAAGGACCCCAAATTTTCTCCCCATGGAGCAAATTCTAATACAAACACATGAGTCTTTATTATGAGCTCATGAGCAAGGTATCTCACTACTGAATCAGAGTGAGAGTCTAGGTGTGCAGGCTATTGATTGTGGTTACAGTAAGCTTGGGAAATTTATATACTGGTCATCAAGTTAATATTTTAGAAACTGTGTTTCAGGTGTAATCTGCAGAAACTGAACATGGGGTGGAGGGTTGAGGTTCAAAACCACCTGACAAACAGGATGGCTCGTTTAAGGCTTGGGAAACCTTATATTAAGAATAGGTCTAGAATCAACCTAACAACAGAGATGATTAATCTTTCTTCTTTTCTTCCTTCAAAAGAAACCATGAATTATATATTTAAATATAATTATATATTTAAATATAAATATGGTCAAATAAAGGCAAGGGATACAATAACTGTAGATAATGAAAACACCTACAAATAGCATTTTAAGAAAGTTAGGTTAATCTTCCAATATTCTTTTGCATTTATGAAAATATTTTTTTATTCATTTTTATTCTTGTAATATATTTTGAACACATTTTTTCCTTCCCATCTCTACTCCCAGATCATCATGCCTCCCTAACTACTGAACTCTATCTTTCTCTCATTAATTATAAAGAAATATATTAAACTTCCAAAAATCTCAGGTTATTACTATGGCTATTGGTGACTTTCTCCAAACTGATAGTAACTCCCAACTGCAAAAGATAACTTACATATCTCATTAAACAAAAACATGCTGAGCTCTCTTATCTCCAACCAGGAAACATCTGTAATTCGTATTTACTTGGAAAGATAAAGTTAGTTCTCCAATAGAATCTCAATAGACATTTTAGCTACCTGTATTAAGGGCGGGCTCAATGGCAAGCACAAAACAAACTCAATGATATTTTCATAGTCTTGGCTTTCTTTTGGCCTCATATTACTATATTGCTTTGTGTAGGCCTTTTACTCTCTTATTTATTCTTTGCATGTATAATATAGTTTTTGCATTTTTATGACTTTTTTGTTCATATATTTGTGTGTTTCTTTTCTATTTAACTTTTTTCTTTTTCATTGTTTGTTGTTTATACAGAGAAAACAAAGTCATGGAACTATGGGTAGAGAGGTAGGAAGAATACGGATGAACTGTATCAAGGTAAATTAGGATCAGAATATATTATGTAGAATTGTATTTTCAATAATATATGTATATATAGTAAAACATTAAATAATCAAAAGGAAAAAAATCACACAAAACAAAATCTAAAACACACACAGACACAGACACACACACACACACACAAACCCCTAAAAGGACAAAAAAAAATATATTGAAACAAACAAACATTAACTTAGTTCCAAAACCTTAGCTAATGCATACCTTTACTCTTAAGCTATGTACTCTTCCATGTCCCTGACTCATAATAATGTATGCATGTACATTATGATAATCATTTTCTGAAAACTGAAAACAACCTTGAGACAAATATCTACAAAAATGATCCAAACAATGTGGGTATCGGTTGAAAAAGACTCTGCTGTACTGAGTGTTACCTCTGTGTCACTTGGGCCATTAATATCCCATCCCTTGTAAAACTTTGTTACAGATGTTTGTAAATAATCCCTCATTTCGTTCCTATGTTGTGCTTTCTGTGTGGCACACAGAGTCAAAGTATTATGGACAGAAACAGACACAACTAAAGTGTGCAGATTCAGATACAGACAAGTGGAACAGAAACAACAAGAACAGGTCACATCCGGTAACAGAAAAGCCAGTACCCACAGTCACATGACACTGGACAAACTGCAGAGTCAAATTTGAGCTGACTCTGGGTCAAATTTATCTAAGAAAAGTCTTTTGTTTCCATTCCTTAATGGGACACTAAGTTTTGGTGACCCCTTGGATTATTTTTAATGCATTAACCTACACAACAGTCACAATTTTGTAAATAAGTTTCTCTGAGCAACGAGTATGGCCTGGGAATTGTTTTAAAATGTATTAGATAAAAGTAATATATTTAGACTTAGAAACGTATACAAATAAATTATATCACATTTCCAAAAAAATGATCTGCTAAGTCCCATCCATGAGAAAACATTTATATTATCCAGATAAGTCAACCTGCTCAAGAATAAAAATTGGAGGGTTACATTATGATAGCTAGTACATTATTTCCATATTACAATGAACATTTTATTTGTATTTATGAGATAAAAGAATATAAATTAAAAATTATTAAATAATAAAATATGAAGATTTTGATGGAGACGAGTCACTTGAACAAGTCTTTTCCCAGGAACCTCATCAGGCAGGTCACAACTGACTATAATTCAAGATCCAGAGGATATGATGCCTCTTTCTGGCCTATCCAGGCACTCCAACACCTTTATCCATAAATATATTGAGATAAGTACATAAACACATAGCTAAAAATAAAATAATATGCTTAAAAGCATAATGCAATTCAATCAATGTAAACCAGGTAAAATAATCAATAGCTTTTCATTCTAGAAGATACATGTTAGGTACTGAATATTAAGAATAGGTTTACATTGATACTTAATTTTTACTCAATATATAATACTATCAATATTTCTTTTCTAAGTAGAGTTCAGATTCATGACTGATGGATAGAACTTCCAGAAACAGTTAATTCATATTAGTTATTTTACTGTTTTGGTCTTAAAAACTACATAAATATGTTAAGTACAGAACACAGAATATGTGGTCACATATTTCAACAGAACACGTAAGAGATTCATTTTTCAGTCTTCAGCTGCTTTTTAAGAAAAAGATAAAAGTAAACAATAGCTCAACACTTATGTTATTATTAGTCATACAGCATTTTTCATTCACTTAGAGGAAAATAGTCTTATCCTCAGAAGAAAAATAAAATCATTGTCAAAGAAAAATATGAGCATTCTAGTAAAATATGAACAATAGCACTGGAGAATAAATTGGTGTGCTCTCAGCAGAGGGGCATCTCTTTTACTCCTAGCTGTAGTCTGTTTCTTGTCGTTATTTGTGCAAGTTTCAACCTTCACAACCTGTTTTCCATGCAGTCTGATATGGTCATTGATGCCTTCCTTTTGCCTTTGGTTGTCCAGTACTAAACAATTAGACAAGAAAACATGTATACAGGAACATTATATGGACTAATCAGGTTATATTTGGGGTTTTATATGTATATATAAATACATAATTCATTTATTAACACTTGATGAAAAAAAAAAGAAGTTACAAATTTGAAGAAGAATTAAAAGATAAGTATGTGGAAGGACAGAGAAAGGATAAATGATATAATTAAAACGTAATCTCAAAAATAAATAAGGAAAAATGTAGAACAGTGAGAACAGCCTTCCTGCTTAACCTCATACAGTGGTTGACCAAAGCAATGGACATGTATACATATGTCATATACAGGAGACAACCTCTAATATCAAATAGCCCCAGAAAATCCATTTTGTAATGTTAAATAAAAATTTCCATAAAGATGCTGAAGTTCTAGTAATATTGTAAGTGTATACCTTGCTGTGATGCTGAAGAATATTAAAAGCTATCAGTGAAAAGGCTTCTCAGAAGGAGATAGCGACCCCACAAAAGGACCAATACAGTCAACTAACCTGGACCCTTACGAACTGCCAGAGCCTAAACCATCAAGAAAAGAGGATATAAAGGCTAGACCTAGGCCCCTCCATATATATCAGATGTGCAACATGGTCTTTATGAGGATACCCCTTACAATTAAAGCAGGGCTTACCCTGACTATGTTGCCTGCCTATGGATCCTGTTCTCCTAACTGGGCTATCTTGTCTGGCTTCAGTAGGAGAGGACATATCTAGTTCTGCAGCAATATGACATGCCAGGGTGGGTTGGTACCCTGGCAAGGACCTCTGTGTTCTCAGAAGTGAAGGGCAGAGGGGATGGGTAGAAGGGCTCTGTGAGACCCTAGTAGGGGGACTGTGAATTAGATGTAAATGAATACATTAATTAACTAATTAATGATTAAAAAGAAAAGGACTTTCTGGAATATCAGAAAAATAAGCATTCAATTTGTATAGTCACTACCTAAGTGACAATAATTGGCATTGTTTGGAAATGTCATTTTATTTATTTCTTCATAGTAAGAAAGTAGCACAAGGCAAACTGTTTGCCACTAAAGTTTTTGAATAACTGTAAAATACACAGAATTTATTTGCTGTAGGACAAATCACTCCACAATTTTGCATTATAAAATGACAACATTAATTTAATCATAAATTGTGGGGAGGGATATGGAATTTTTTAAAGGCTATTTTTAGAAAACTTCTGGGAAACTACTGCACTTGATTAACTCTTCATATATTTAACTACTGGAGTTATTGTAAAAATATTTCTCTTTCTTTAAAAACTTGAACTCAACATATATAGATGACATAGATATAGATATAGATATGATATTGAAACAAATAAATAAATGTCACTTTCAACATAAATGCAGAACACTCTTTTTAGTATGAAATGATGTTTTTACAATATTACAAGTGTCAGAGAAATTTTTATTGAAATCAGATAACTGCTTACTATCAGGTGACTATGGGTGTAAAAATGGACAAGAAGAAAATATGATTCAGTACACTCGGAATTGATTTAATGCAAATCATTGAATCATTATATTGACTTAATGTAAAAAACTCGAAGGTGTTTATCTATCACTCTCAAGGGGTATTCAGGTAGAATTTTTGTTGTTGTTTATGTATGATATTTTGGCCTCTTCTTTCCAATTTATACACACTTGATCTTCTTTAGTTGTATTATTGCTATAGCCAGACCTACAGGGACTATAATGAGTAGACATGGAGAGAGAGGCAAGCTTTGTCTTTTTCCTGGCTTAGTAGAATTGCTTTTAGTTGTTTTCTATTTAATTTGATATTGATTATATAAACTTTCGGTAAATTGCCTTTATTATGCTTAAATATGTCACTTGAATCCCTGATCTCTTCAAGCCTTTAATCATGATGTGATACTGCATTTTGTCAAAGGCTTTTTGAAGTATCTTGTGAGGTGGTTATTTTTATTTTATTTTATATTATTTTATTTTATTTTATTTTATTTTATTTATGTGGAAGTTTCAACTGAAAGATATCTATATGGTGAATTATTCCTGCATCTCTGGGAAGAAGCTTACTTAATCATAGTGGATGGTCTTTTTGATGTGTTTTTGGCTTAGGTATGGATTTTATTGAATATTTTTACATCAATGTTTCTGAGAGAAAATGATCTGTAATTCTTTTTCTTTGTTGAATATTTGTGTGGTTTGGGTGACTGTGACTGTTTCTTCTGTTTTAATTTTGTGGGCTAATTTGAGAAGTATTGTTATTAGGTGATTTTTTTTGAAAGTCTAGTAAAATTCTATGCTAAAACCACTTGGTCCTGGACTTTTATTAGTTTGGAGACTTAATAACTGCTTTTTATTACAGTATTAGTAAAACCTATTTAAATATTTTATGTTTTCTTGATTTAACTTTGATAAGTTATGTCTTTCAATAAAATTGTTCATTCATTTTAGATTTTTCCAATTTTGTTGTGTATAGGTTTTTAAAAATATGTCTCTGGATTTCCAAAGTGTGTGTTCTTGTGTCCTTTGTTTTATTTATAATTTTATTAATTTGAATTGTCTTTTTTTTTAGTTTAGATAAGGGTTTGTTTATCTTGTTGATTTTCTTAAAGTACCACCCCTTTGTTTCATTGATTCTTCGTATTGTTCCTTTTTATTTGCATTCTATTGATCTCAGCCTCATTTTTATTATCTCTTACTGTCTATTACTCTTAGATGTACTTGCAAATGTTTGTCTAGAGCTTTCTATTCTTTTTGTTGATATGAGATTGCTCCATTTTTATTATGAAAACATTTAGTGCTATGAAATCTCTTCTCAGCACTGGTTTTGTTATGTCTCATATGACTTCTGGAGTGTTTTTATTTTTTATTTATTTCTGCCTTGGCCAGGTATTCATTCAGTAGAGGCATGTGTTGGCCTGATGCTGTTTTCTATTCTGATGTTAATTCTGCTTTCTAAGAGGGGCTGCCCCCAATAGGTAGCACATACTCAGGTGAAACCATATGAACCTTCTCACCATTGTAACTGATCAATAAACACATGAACCAGAATGTGTGACTGAAAGAAATCACAAGAAGCAAGGGTCTTATGGCTGGGGAATGAGTTATTATAGTGCTAGATCTGCCCAATCTTGGTATATAGCTTGTAATTATAATAACTAGATTGTGTGTTTTTAATATGGGCTTATGGAAGTTGCAAATTCCAGCAACAGACTTGGTCAGTTTTCATGAGTTTGTAGGCTTTCTGATATTTCTGTTGTTGGTCAAATCCAGCTTTCCTCAGTGGTGCTCTGATATGAGTTTATTTCAATTTTCTATCTTTGTGATTGAATATATGGTCAATTTTGGATAAGGTTCTGTGAGGTGCTGAGAAGAAGAGCTATTATTTTGTTTTTGGACAAAATCTTCTATAGATATCTATTAGGTTCCTTTGAGTCAGAATATCAGTTTGATTATTTCTTTGTTGAGTTTTTGTGTAAATGTCCTGTCCTTGTTGGGAGTGGGATATTGAAGTCTCCCATAATTAATGTATGAGGGTCAATGTGTGACTTAATCTTTAGTAATATATATTGTACAAATGTGGGTGTCCTTGTATTTGTGGTATTCACTTTAAGAACTGAAACATCATCTTGGATTCTTTCCTTGATGTGTATGCAATATCTTTTCCTATCTCTTTTTTAATAATTTTGGTTTAAAATATATTTTGGTAGGTAATAGAATTGCTATGCCAGCTTGCTTCTTGGGTCCATTTGCTTGAAAGTCATTTTCCAAGCCTTTACTCTGCTGTAACTCTATTTTGATATTGAGGTGTATTTCTCGTATACAGCAGACAGCTAGATCCTGTTTTTGTATTCATTTTGTTAGCTGTCTCTTTTTATTGAGGAATTGATTCCATTGATATTCAGAGATATTGATGGCCAACAGTAGTTATCTTTTTTCTTATTTTGTTGTTGTAGGTGGTGGTGATGGTCATGTTTCGTGTGTGTGTGTGTGTGTGTGTGTGGTGATGGTCATGTTTCGTGTGTGTGTGTGTGTGTGTGTGTGTGTGTGTGGTGATGGTCATGTTTCGTGTGTGTGTGTGTGTGTGTGTGTGTTTGTGTGTGTGTTTCCCACTTTGTTTTTGCTAATGTGAGATGTTTTGATTTGGTTTGGTTTTACTTTTTTGCGAGGTATGATTACTCTGTAAAGTACAGGTTGTTCTGAAACCCTTTGTAGAACAGGGTGGCCTTGAACTGACAGCTCTGCCTGCTTCTTTCTTCCAAGTGCTAGGATTAGGATTACGAACATGAGCAACCACAGACTGTCCTTTCTCTGTCTCTGTCTCTCTCTCTGTCTCTCTCTGTCTCTCTCTCTGTCTCTCTCTCTGTCTCTCTCTCTGTCTCTCTCTCTGTCTCTCTCTCTCTCTCTCTCTCTCTCTCTCGTTTGCTGACATGAGGTTATTTTCTGTGTTTCATGTAGTTTTCTTACCTTGTGTAGAGCCAGTTTTAAGTTTGACTTTGTCATAGAGTATCTTGTTTTCTCTATCTATGACAATTTACAATTTTGCTTAGCATAGTAGTCTGGGCTGGCATCTGTGGTCTCTTAGATTTTGAAAGTAAACACCCTTATGACCTTCAGAGTCTTGGTTGTAAAGTCAGGTGTAAATGCAATAGGTCTGCTTTGTTACTTAATCTTATTTCCCTTTCAGTTTTAATATTCTTTCTTTGTTCTGCATGTTTATACCTTTGCTTATTATTTGGCAAGGGGATTTTCTTTTCTGTTCCAATCTATTTGGTATTCTAAAAGTACCTTCTTGTACCTTTATAGACATGTTCTTATTTAAGAATGATTTCTTGTTTGGTTTTGTCAAAACTATTTCCTGGGCCTTTGGGCTGATATTCTTCTCTTTCTTCTGTTCCTATTATTTTTGGGTTTGTTCTTTGTATACTGCCCCATTTTGTGCCTGGATGTTTTGTGCCATAATTTTTTTTTTTAGGTTTAACATTATCATTAATCAGTGATCTTCTACACCTGACATTCTCTCTTCCATGTCTTGTAATATGTTGGTGATGCTTGAGTCTAAGTTCCTGTTTGCTCACCATGATTTTGCATTTCAAGAATTTCCTCAGTTTGTGTTTTCTTTATCGTTTTTATTTCCATTTTAAATCATGAGCAATTTTATTCATTTCCTTCATCACTTTTTTCCTTGGCTTTTTTGGTTTTCTTTGAGGAATTTATCATTTCCTCCAGTTGTTTGTTTCTGTTTTTCTGGATTTCTTTAAAGGATTTATTTATTTACTCTTTAAGACATTCTACCACTTTTATAAAAAAAAATTAAGGTAGTTTTCTTCTGCTTTAGCTATGCTGGAATAATCAGTGCTTCTTGTAATAGCATAGCAGGGTTCTTGTAGTATCACTGTCCTGGAGGATGTTAATTGTGTTCTTAAAATAGAGTCTAGGCATCTGTGTTTGAGGTAATTATGGGTCTAGGAGCTAATATGTGAATTTGTCTTTGTTGGATGGGTATTTTGTTCCTTAGTTTCTGTTTCTTCTTTGCTCTTCTATTCTTTGTGTCCTGGATATCTGGAGGACAATGTCACCTCTGGTCCAGTACAGAATAAAAGCTCTAAGTTTAATGGTGCACTTTCAGTGGCTAGCTTGACTTTTGGTCCAGCAGGTGGTCTCTGCCAGAATTAGGGGGTGGAACACATTAATGAGTGTGATGGTTTGTATATGCTTGACCCAGGGACTGACACTATTAGAACATGTTGTTTTGTTGGAGTAGATGTGTCATTGTGGGTGTGGGTTTTAAGATCCTCATCCTAGCTGTCTGAAAACCAGTATTCTACTAGCAGCCTTCAGATGAGGATGTAGAACTCTCAGTTCCTCTTGCACCATGCCTGCCTGGATGCTGTAATATACCTGCCTTGATGATAATGGACTGAACCTCTGAACCTGTAAGACAGTCCCAATCAAATATTGTTCTTATTAAGAGTTGTCTTGGTCATGGTGTCTGTTCACACAGTAAAACTTAACTAAGACAGAAGTTGGTACCATGACTGCGGAATAGGCCTGAGTATGCTTTTGTTTGGAAGAATGGGGATTATGGAACTTTGGATTTGGAAAGCAGTGGGATACTTTGAATGGGGCTTAATGGGCTACCCAAGTAGGTATGGAAAACTTTGTTACTGAGAGTGATAAATTGTGTAGACCTAGCCCAAGAAGTTTCAGTGAGAATTTCAATATGTGGCTTACATACTGTTTATGTGGTATTTTGGTGTCGTATTTGGAGTGGTAATTTTTGTCCTTGTTTGAAGAGTCTTCCTGAGGCTAAGGTGAAGAGACTCAGATTAAGTGCACTGACATAGGAAGTCTCAAAAAATCCATCATAGACTTTGTTTTCCAGTTAAGTTTCATGTTAAACAAGCATAGCAAGCTTTGAAAGAAAAAATATAGGAAAGAACTTAAACTTCCCTGAAATATGTCACATTTCCTTTTAAGTAGATGAATTAGAAATTTCTTTAAAATATATGCTGAATTTGTTTTAAAGAGAGAAATAATCAAAGACAATTTGTTTCTAAAAAAATATCAAATGTTACTATTTCTTTCTAATTTACATATAGTAAACTATTCAAATAAATATAATACAAGGGCATCTTCTGATAATAATTTTATAAAAATAAAGAATGATAGATTTTAAAAATGATGCATATATATTCCTAGCAATTTTGATGTTTAATTTAGTAAGTCCTTATTTTAAGATATGCATAGCATCACATCATAGCATACCTTTTAATAACTTTTAAAACTATAAAATATTCAAATGCAAAATTTAAATATGTATATTACAGAAATTTTGGATTTTTAATAAGTAATCTTTGAGTAATGTGTATATGCAAATATGCTTTAGGTAATGAATTAATTCATAATATGTGTAACTGTTACATATATGAACCTACATATATGTATTTCTGAAAGTCAGTCCCTTCCTTAATTGATATTTAACTTCACACACAAAACTTCACAGAGGAAAATTAATAAAATGAAAGGAAACACCAAAATCATAAAAATATGAGAAACACATAAAGATCATAGAAAAACCAATGAAATCATATGCTAGTTACTTTTTCATAAACATAATATAGTACAACTTATGGCTTCAAATGACAGAGGATGAGTTATGCAAGATGAGTGAATGATGATGGGATGAATCGACACTGCTGTGGAAAAACCTGCAAACACTGACTGCTACATTAATGTTGACTGAGTATATCAATGAAGGAAGCCTGAGACCAATATGGCAAACAATTATGTCAATGTGCCATCAAAATTGAAAAGCAAGCTCTGATATCACTGATAATACATGCAATGACAATCAAAGAGACTCTGAGATCTTTGGATCACCTGAAGTTAAGTGTGTATGAATGTGTGTGTGTATGTGAAAGTATGTGTGTGTGTATACATGAGTACTTCAGAAATACAACCATCATTCTTCAAGGAAAGAAAAAATTAAAAATGTATCTAAAGAGGTCAGCAGCTAAAGAAAGATAATCATTGTAAATCAAGATAAATTATCATAAAACAAAATAGTAGATAGATATCTAAAAGGAATAATTAGTTAAAAGGATTCAAGACCAGCATGATATCACATTCACAACCTAAGTAAAGAAGAACCTTAAAATACATAATTTAGTAATAAAAATGAAAAATGGAAATAGTTATCAGATTTGAATCAGTTGGATTGGAGGGAAAAATAAAATATGTCACAAAGAAGTTCTCTGGGGGTTTAGATTAATAAGATGCAAGGATGTTTGAGCTGAATAGATGGCTCAGTCACTGAGAGAACTACCTGCTCTTAAAGAGGACCCAGACCTGGTTTCTAGCACTTACTCGGAATCTTCCAACAACCTATAACTCAAGTTCAGTGGGATCTGAACCTTTTTTGGCCTCATCAGGAACCAAACATGTATGTACATACAAGCATGCAAGGAAAACATTCATATGCATAAATGTAAATAAATCTTTATTTAAAACCAACAGAAACACAACAAAACAAAAACAAAAAAAAGAAGTCCTCTGGGGAATGGGAAACTGGTGGTAGCCACCAGAAAATTCGAGATACCAGGAAAGCAAGAGGCTCCCAGGACCCAAAGGAAATGAGATTAGCTGAAATGCCCAACAACGGGAGGGAGACCATGGAGAGACTATATCCAGAAGTGAGGCAATGCCCCAGGATGAGGAATGGCTCCACCCGCTCATCTCCAAATTTTTAATCCAGAATTACACCTGTCTAAAGGAAATAGAGGGACAAAGTGCAGAGCAGAGACTGAAGGAATGGCCATCCAGAGACAACCCCACCTGGGGATCCATTCTATATACAAACACCAAACCCAGACACTATTGTGAATGTGAGAAGTGCTTGCTGACAGGAACTTGTTATACCTGTCTCCTGAGAGGCTTTGCCAGAGCCTAACAAATACAGATGTGGACACTTGCAGCCAACCACAGGATTAAGCACAGGGACATCAATGGAGGAGATATGGAAAGAACTGAAGGAGCTGAAGGGGTTTACAATCCCATAGGTAGAATAACAATTTCAACCAACCAGACGCCCCAGAGCTCCCAGAGACTAAACCACCAACCTAAGAGTAAACATTGAGGGACCCATAGCTCTAGCCACATATGTAGCAGAAGATGGCCTTATGTGGCATCAATGGGAGAATAGACCCTTGGTCCTGTGAAGGCTCCATGCCCTAGTATAAAGGAATGCCAGGGCGGGGAGGTGGGAATGGATAGGTGGGTGTGGGTAAAAGGTGTAGGGGTAATGAGATAGAGGGTTTGTGGAGGGGAAACCAGGAAAGGGAATCACATTAGAAATGAAAATAAATAGAATACCCAATAAAAGATTTTTTAAAACCTAAATAAATAAATAATGCAGAGTTGTGTAGTCCAGTCCCAATGGATAAATATACATAACACTCCTGCACCTAAGGCTCCAGGAACTTGCAAAAGAGTGAGGAAAGATCATAAAAAGCCAGAAAATCACTGTGTCTTCTGTCAAATTGTGTCTCCTACTGATGTCAGAAACAGGAGTAAAACTCATGATCGCAAGTGTTCAAAATGCTGTGTGTAATTAGAATTTGTGTACGTTACTAATGAGTTGGCAATTTGGGAGAATTTTTGATATATACTTTTGTCCATTATTTGCTAATGAGCATATTGTAAACACTTACAACATTAAAAATACCACACTCAGTTATGTACACAGAAGAACTGTTTATAACCATTACTCAGTAGCTACTACATTCATATTCATTGCAGTACATCATCTACAAATAAAAAGATATATCTATATATATGCTCTTACCAGAGTCTGATCACAAAGTAACTATTCATGACTTATACTCACCCAGAAGACAGTACTCAATTACATAGGTATGAAAAGGTGGGCAATAGTTTGAAGCAAGCAACATTTGCTACCAGCTCTCAGCATTTTCTCACATCTACTAGTTCCTACTATTGTAGCACGGACTTCTGTAGTTCATATTACTTAATTTCAAGTTGTTCAAATGTAAACAGACCCTAAGGTATAAGAACAGAAGTTCTGTGTGCCATTCTAGATTTAGACATTGCAACATGAATCATATTGTGAAAGAATGTTAAATTTCATAGAGAAGTTTGAGACCCCCTCATCTGAATTAAGGTTAGCAAGTTCACAAGCTCACAGGTTTCAGGAACTAGCTGGCCACAAGCCCAGGCAGGTCAGCTAGGTCATTCCGGGAACTGGCTTACCACAAAGGATAGCAGAACTAAAGATACAGGTTGGCTGAGTTACTCCAGGAAACGGCTGCTTACAATGGTCAGGTTAAGGTCACATTCCTGAATAGGATGTGTACAGGATGTTTCCCACTCCCCACCCTGGTCTGTGACTAGCTGAATAATAGGTTGAAACTTTCTGTATACAGGATGTTACTCCCTCCCCACCCTGGTTTGTGACTAGCCGAATAATAGGTTGAAACTTTCCAACTATTTTTATGATGTAGGTTGGGATTTCTCCACTGTCCCCTCCTGGTTTCCCCCTTCACTCCCCTGGTTTGCATTTTTCTCCTTTAAATACCCCGTGCTCTTGAGCCTCTGGGTCGACCCTCCCCTTGTGAGCCTCTGCCTCAGCCGACTGATACCCCGAAATCCTGAAATAAAGCCTTTTGCGGTTTGCAGCAAGTTCAGTTTTCAGTGATTCTGGGTGGTAGTAATCTCCTGTGGCTTGAGTGGGGGTCTCCCCACTCCAGGGGCCTTACAATTGCTCTCTCTCATTTCAGCGTCTTTTGTTTTTAGCCTAGACTTAAGTCCATCCATGCAAGTTATAGCAGTGTCTTGACAAATACCAAAGAGACACACCTCTCAACAACTAGATGAGAAAATTTGACCATCTTGTTTAGACAACTGAAATACTTTCTCTTCAAAACACAGGGTAAATAAATGTCTCTTTGCTCCGGCCCACGGGGATTCGAGTAGACCTTAGGGAAGGGGCGAAAGAATGAAGGGACAAGAGATACAAGGAATGAGAGCAAGTCTGGTGTTCTGATCAAGCTCTGAAACTTTAATTTCGGGTGCAGGTTATAAAGACACAGCAAACCAGGGAGTTTGAGTGAGGGTCATTGCTTAGGGCTATCCCACTATTGAATGCTTATTGCCCTAGACCATCCCATTGTCATATCCAGCTCCCTGGGAATACCAGACATTCTTTAAATTCCTGGGACCTGAGACTAGGTTTCCCAGAACAGCAGGTAATTTCCTGTGTTTGGCTCCTGACATCTCTTTTTTTTTTAAAAAAAATTCATTTTGGTCTTTTAAGTTAACAGAACTAACACATGGGAGTTCAGAGTATATATTCCCCAATTTGACCGCTAAATAAAAATACTCAAATGGAAGAAAAAGATGAAAACAAACTGAATCAGAGCAGAAATATGTGAAAAAATTAAGCATATAAGAAACAGACATGTATTTACATCATGAAGTTAGGTTGAATAAAATCAATTTAGATAATCAATTAAGAACTGCAACAGAAAAGATGATAAAGTCAACTCTCTAAGCAAACTTCAGGAGATTTGGGGAGTAATAAATGATGTGAAAATGTTTTAAACTATTATTGTGAAGAAGAATTAAGTAATAAATGAAAGCATATGGAATAACATATCAAGTTTAGCATAGCATTTAAGTGGTGGGGATATATGTAAAGTTGAAGCAATACTCTTAAGGAAAACATTAAATTACTGGAGAAAATGTTTGATTATTTACTATAAAAATAGTACAACTTCAAAAAAGAGAACAACAGAAAAAATAGATTTGATACTGAATAAGTACTATTGCTCATTTTTATTAAAGTGCAATAAGAACAGAAATGATAGAAAATTAACAATTTCAACTACCCAGCGGCCAACAAGATGTTCTGACCCTTTATCCAAATTGTATTTGTTGTAAAGATCTCTGGTGGAATAGAAAGTTCCCTGAACTCTCTTTGCTTATAGCTTTTGCCTTAGAAAACTTGGAAATGGAATTGTGATTCTTGTGCCTTCAGGCTACAAAACTTCAATGGCCAGAGATTTTTCTCACAGGGAAGGGAACTCTCCTCTAGAGACTTAATGAACAGAAACATAAGATCCTATTCCCCAGCCTCTGGGAAAGCAGGGACCTCACTATTACAAGCACAAATTAATAAAACCAGAGTTTAATCACACTGACCATCCACCTTAATGTCCTCTAGTACTTTTCTATTAGTTCACCAGCCAATTAGAAAGCCTGTTTCCCTTTGATTAATGGAGCTGACATCACTTTCTCAAAAATCTTGACCCTATGTCTAGTCTTGAACAAAGATTCCCTTTTCAAATTTAACAAGTCTCTGGGGGGATTATTCTCTTTCAAAGAGCTCAAATACATAGGAATTAAAATCTAATTAAAATTAAATCTAGTTCTGTGCTTTCTAAAATGTCATAAATCAATATAATAAAAGAGGGACTGGAGGGATGGCTCAGTGGTTCAGAACACTGATTGTCCTTTCAGAAGACCTGGGTTCAATTCCCAAAGCCCACATGGTAGTTGTCAACTGTTTGTAATTAATGTTTCAGGGCATCCAACATACTCAAACAGACACACATGAAAGTAAAACATCAATGTGTAGTCTGTCATTTAAGCATGAAAATCATATCTGTTACCATAGTAACTATTAAGTTTGTTAACAAGTTGTAAGCCTAAGCTGTGCAGGTTCTGAGAAATTCTAACCCTCTAAGTTATCAACTTCCCAGACATAGGTCTTTACTTTCAATTTGAGTCTTTCCCTGGTTGGCTCTGGTCCATGTGTGTCCTCATGTCTGCTGTCTCATTGAGACCTCATGGTGATTCTACCAGTTCTTCCCACATGGTCACTCTACCTCCTTCTATTTCTTCTCTTGACCCTATGTCTTTCTCTTACTTCTCTCTCACTGGGAGTGTTTTGTTTAAGAATAAATTTAGTAATTCATTCATATGCATCTAGTTTCTTATAACACACACACACACACACAGAAAGAGTGAGAGAGGGAGGGAGGGAGGGAGGGAGGGAGAGAGAGGAGAGAGAGAGAGAGAGAGAGAGAGAGAGAGAGAGAGAGAGAGAGAGAGAGAGAGGTTCCATGAGTTCCCTTCTGAGAACTTTTTAAAATTCTTTTATAAATGAGAACAAGACTCAGCATGAGGCCTCTGTGACCCTGACTCTACAAATAAACAACAGTGAAACCAAGGACCCAAAGTGTTTCCATGATTTCAAGTATGAGAGTTAATGCCAGAATGATATGCAATGAAGGTAAAGGTCTCATCTGGAATCACGTCACAAAGCTAGAGTGTCCTTTAAGTTTCCAAGCTTCACATTTTATGCATAACTATCCAAGGGATGACTGAAACAATGTTTAAGAACATTACTCAGTCTGCTGTTCAGCTAATTAGCTGGCTTAAAGAAAGAGATACTTTAGTTCATGCAATATATAATTATTGTTTTCAAAACACGGGTAGAAAATAGGTAATCTACCTCTTTAAAATGATGTCAAGTTGCTTACTCGTACCTTTATCTTTGCTGCTATATTTTGTCAAGCATTTTTTTTAAACATTCATTTAGCGATAGATGATCTACTTGGAATAGAAGTAAGCTAATATGTGTATTCCTTCAAAAACTAGGGAAAACAAAACAACGACAAAAACTAGGGACTTTGGAGAAATGTGTCAGAGTTACTTTGTCATGTTGTACCTTATCCCTAGAGGGATTTTAGAACCCTCTGGGGTACACAGCAGGTAGCCTCAACAGGAGAGATACTAAGCTTATCTGGTATACTCCCTCCTACAGTGAAGACCTCTGGAATGACAGGGATTCCTATGAGATGCTGCATATCTCCTCGCCATCAGAATAGTTAATCAATGGAGCAAAATGTACTGTGTGTTGATTTGAATTACAGGGTACTCCCAGCTTTTACTATAAGCCATTGAGAGCTAAATTCTAAATCAAGATGGGAAAGAGAAATGATAGGGGGGTAGGAGCAGAGCGTTCTGAGCCATATCCCAGTGAGAGGATACTTTTCTGTTTTCCATCTACTACTGTCTTAGAATAATTTTAAAGATTCATGTTTAAATTAGTGGAGAGAAAATAGTTGATCAATTACTATCCAATGTTAGTGCAATTTCAAAAACGGAAACAGCAGAGTAAGCCTTCAAATTTAACAGTGATTAAAAAGTGCTGTCCACTTTTCTTAAAGCATGATATACAATAACTACAGAAATGGCACAAAATTAACATGTTTCACTACAGACTAGTAAGCACAGAAAAATTGAAATAATCTAGTTATGGATTGTAGTAAATGCTGATTATACAATACCAATATATTTTTAGTGAAATTATTTCATTTGTTTGATCATGTTTTCTACTCTTCCAATTCTTCCCAAGTTTTCCCACTTCCCTACTCACTCACTTTATGTTTGCTTTCTTACTTTAAAAATAATAAATGAATAAAAATAAAAGCAAAACAAGAAACAATAAAGAGCCACAAAACTCAATAAATCTCAAAATAAATAAGCAAAAGACCAACAAGATAAAAAAGAAAAGAAAAAAAAGGAAAATTACTCTGTATATTAATATAATTTGATAGCAAAATATAATGATTAAAAACTCAATTTTGTTAGCCATCCATATTACAAATAATATGAATGAGATTGTGAGACAGAAGTTTCTAGGAGATCATGTTCAGAAGTGTAGAGCATGTCAGGACACAACACAAGGATCCAAGGGTAAAAGATGTCAAATTTTACTATTCAGTTGAGGATGTAAATTAATTTTCAAAGTATTTCATTATTCAGAAAAGAATAGGTTATGCTTCAAAAGATTCTGAGTGACATGTTAGATTAAACTGTAATTTCATAAATATTTTACCCATCGATAAAAGGTAATGTTCGATGCTCATATATGAATATTATTTTTCATCTGATTCATCAGAATTGATAATGTAAAAACTTTGAACTGACAATAGTTACTCTCTGTTCTTATTCTAATGGACGCTTCAATGATCCAAGTTTACCTTTAAATTGAATTACAAGAAAGTACAAAAAGGAAATTCCACTGTGCTTCCAGTCAGTCTCTGTTGACTGTTTGCTTTAGGAATGATATATAACCTATTTTCAGTTTCCTTTTATGTATATGTGTGAGCATTTCCATTTGTAATATCTCCATATATATGTATGGGTATGCACATATGACCATTCGCTATCAACTAGAACTAGTCACAAATGTACTACTAGTTGGCCAAACTATTGTAATATTTTTATTTTCTATGAAAATTATACTTGCAAACTCAAGTCATATCACTTTTTTAAACTTAAATACAGACAATTATCTGCCCAAACTCTACTAGGAAACTGCCAGAAAATTCCAGTTTTTTTAATCATTATTTTATTTACATTCCAAATGTGATCCTTACTGGTCCCCACTCCACAAGTTCTTCACCCCATCTTCCCTCCTCTTTGCTTCTGAGAGGGTGCTCCCCAACCCACCTACCCACTCTCACCTCAGCCTTCCACTAGCCCCTTTCTCTGAGGCATCAAGTTTCTACAGGATTAAGCACATCCTTTTCTGTTGAAGCCTAACAAGACTGTCCTCTGCTACATCTGTAGCAGGGGCCACAGACCAGCCCATGTCTGAACTTTGGTTGGTGGCTTAGTCTCAGGTTAGTTGATATTGTTGTTCTTCCTATGGGGTTGAAATCCCCTTCATCTCCTTCAGTTTTCCCCCTAAATCTTCCTTAAGGGTCTCCAACCTCAGTCCAATGGTTGGCTGTAAGTACTTGTATCTTTCTCAGTCAGCTGCCTGGTAGGAGTCTTTCATAGCACATAAATGCTAGGCTCCTCTCTGCAACCAAAACATGACATCAGTAATAGTTTCAAGATTTGGTGCCTGTGGATGGGATAGATTCCAAGTTGGAGCAGTCACTGGATGGCCTTTTCTTCAGTCTCTGCTCCAATTTTTTGTCCCTCCATTTCATTTAGAAATAAACAATTCTGGGTCAAACGTTTTGAAGATGTCTCTAATGTGTGTCATGTCTATCTACTGGAGGGGTCTCTTTAGGTTCCATCTCCCCACTGTTGGGCATTTCAGCTAATGTCATCCCTATTGGGTCCTGGGAGCCTCTCACATCCCTGGGGGCTGGGATATTCTAGAGGTTCCCTCCTTTCCTCTGCCTCCCATGATTATTTTGTTCCCCCTTCTAAATGGGATTGAATTATTCACACTTGAGCCTTCCATCTTGTTAACCTTAATATGGTCTATGTGTTTTAAAATCAGACTTTTGTTTAATTTATTTATTTAACTTTATAGTTATAAATTTCTTTGATTCTATTGGAATAAATGCAAAAATGTCTTTGTTCTTTCATGTACACTCATTTCCTCATGTCTTGAAATTCCTTTCTGCCACAGTATGTATTTTCTAGTTAATTTATTTTTTCTTGTATTTTTTTATTCCTTTATTCTTCTATTTCTTTTTTGGTGGTGCTGAAGATTGTACCTATGTCCTCATTAATGTATTGGGTACATTATGTAACCTACCCTTAGGAAAAGTAATTTCTAGTTAATTTATTGTTTTCTTGGGTTTTATTTTTTTATTCCTTTATTCCTCAATTTCCATCAGTGATGGAATTTTACATAGTCCAGTTTTGTTCTGGTCTTGTGTAGGTATCCAGAGCTGCTGTGTGTTCATTACTGCAACAACCATGCCATATTTATTTGGGAACATTTCACATAACTCCTTCTTATCCTGCAGTTCATACATTCCTTCTAATCCTTCTAATGTGTTTCTTCTACTATAGTGAGTATGATGCTGATATGCTTCTTAGGGACTATCACATAACAACCATATTTTCTTTCACTTTTGTCAGATGGTGTCTCTGAATTCAATATCACAGACCACAAAAAGAGCTTCTCCATCCCAGGTGAGATCAGTACTACTCTATAGGTATAAATATATAGTATAAAGTTTAACAACATGTTTACTTAGCAAAACTACAGGAGTACATTCCTTGCCAGTGTATATGACTCCCCTGAAACTGGCTTTGGAGAATGTTTACAGTACCAAGCATGTATTTCTTGCAGTGTATTATGCATAAAACGCAACCATATTACCTCTAAAATGGTCATGCCAATATTATATCATTCATCATATCTTTGTCTGGCAGTGATATTGTAGCAACCAGATTCCAAATGCCAGTTAGGCTATTGATGCATATTTTCTCCTATAATCCTGCATAACACTTTCTGACCCCACGGATACTAGGAAAAAAGAAAGGTGATTCCAGTTTAGTTCCAGTGTGATTTATCTATGTCCTGTTACTAAGATGTATTGTGTCTTCAGAACTATCTTCTTTCCATAAACAACATGAGTCAGGGAGTCAAAGTTATGGCACTGTGTTGTAGTTTTGGAGTTTTAACAGATATTACACTGAAATGTAAAACATAAAACACAAACATTACACTGAAATTTGATAGGAAGATTTCGTACTTATAGTACTCTTCAGAAATTTTCATTGAACATAGAACCCTTAATGATTTTTTTAAAGGAATCTAATTGTATCACCTAAAAGTTAAAAGCAAATGCATGGAATGAAATTTTCATCTTTTCAAAGTCTTTCATAAACATTCACACTTTGTTTTAAAATTAGTGCTTAAATGTGTTAATTGATGCCATTTAAAAATGAAGTTAATAGACACTGTTTATATCTACAAATACTTTAATAAGCTGTAGTATGATATAATTTATAAATTTGTACCCACACATATGTATATATCACATTAAAGGTCCCAGTAATGTGAAATTCTTCCAAGATAATTATTTAAATATCAAGCAACATAATTTATTTATAGATGAATAAGTATTTGTTTTCATACTTGTACATTGAGAAAAATGAAAAGAATATCAGAGGTGAAGTTATTCTGTAAGATGAAATGGGAAGTTCATTGCAGAAGCAGCATCAGCATTTGAGGTCTGCCAGTGAGGATAGAGAGAGCAATGACTTTTCTATATAGAAACAACATATATGTGTATGTGTATATGATGTATATGTATATTGTAATTTATATATATATATATATATATATATATATATATATATATATATATATAAAACACTTCTATCTTCAAGTACTCTCCTCTCTCAGATTGTAGATTTATCAAAAACATTTCATAAATTTTATACTGGATCCTAACTAAGGTAATTTGCATTCTGTGTTCCTGGAAAAGAGTAAAAGACATGGCTAAATTTCATCGATAAATACTTAAATTTTATTATCTTCCACTCCTGTTATCAGGTCTCAGAGTTATTTCCTCCAAGCTTGATGTTATCAATTTCACACTCCATCTATGCATCAAAGAGAAATTCTTTATGATCTATAATGAAAAATTCTAGTGTTTCACAGTCCATTTTTAAATTTTTACTTTTATGTCTTATTCCTCTTTGGTAACTAGTTATGTAAAAAATCTTAAATCTATTAACTAACTAATCTCGTACCAATCATCCTAAAAATACTTTTCCAGTAAGTATAATTAGGGATTAAATGAGATACTTAACCTAAGTATTTCAAAAAGGTAACAACAATATTTATTGTGTTTACTTTGTAGTGAATTTTATGACATAAAGGAGTCACTGGTGTGTTATCAGCAGGGAAACTGAGAACTATTGTTATTAATAAACACAAATCCAGGACACGGTAGTATATATTACATTAATTATAATAGTTAGCATGAACATTAGATATTGTGACTGTTAGGTAATTTTTGATTAGCAATCTTGTCTCCCACATCATACCTTACAAGCCTATGACAAACTCCTTTTTGCAGACAGAACCAAAATGAATTGAAGAATTCAGGAAAATAAATGAAAATCAGTCCTCAAAATATTAGGAATAACGCAATGCTTGATTTCACTTGTCCCTTTCTTTGTCATGTGAAGCTATTCTCTTGGAATGTTATGTATTAATTATAAAATTTTAAACTTTGGAGTAATATATACTATAAGTGTTTAACAATAACTGATCTTTTATTGCATCAAGTTCCTTAAGCAAATTCTATCGGGCAGTGGGTTTGTTGTCAAAGTTAACTTGTTCACCTGTTTCAATTACAGCTTCATTTTCAAATTTAATAAGGTAGTTGATAAATGACAATTGCTGATAACTGCTACTATAAGTGCTCAGAGCAGAACTTCATGAAAGCAGAACAATTAGACAACAAATGGTAGAAACCCTATGCTAGTATCCTTACATAATTCAATTGACTTAGCATATCATTTCCATTGTTCTATGTAAAATATGTCTCTCTTGTTTAAACTGATTTAAGTAAAGACTTTTGATGTGCTTTTATATTTATTTATTTACAAAGAAGAGTTAGAGTTAAGATTTGAGAAATGAGTATCAAATAATATGGAAAAGCAAGTCACGAGCTGAATTTTTAGGATGTGGATATTAATGTGTGAGATAGAAAATTATTTTCTTGGGTTTGGGAACATACCTCATTGAAAGGGAGCTTGCCTAGCATGGATTAGGTCAGAGGTTAAATCATCAGCATTACAAAATATAAGTAAATACATAAATTCTTTAGGTACAAAGTATAAAATCCACATATAACAATGAATTTACCTTAAAAAATATTTCAAGTTTGTAGTCAGAGAAATAAGTCAGTATTTGAAGGTGATTGATATTGAAGTGTGTTGATATTACTTTGAACCCTGGAGGCCACATAGACTATTCAGCTCTATATAAAAAAATTGTAACATACTTGCAGTGTAATTTGATTGACTTAAAATGCACAATACTAAGTGAGGCTACACAATTCCAGAAAGAACATAAAATTTCATAGAATCTGTGTTATGTGGAACTTTTCTAATGATATATGCATACATGTAAACACATTTACATGTAAGTATAGCATAACATGTAAAAAAGAAAATAAGAAAGGCTAAATATTAGTGAATGAGGAAAGACTGACCTCAGCTAATGGAGACAAGTTATGAAAGAGGATATAAATCTAATAATTCTGTCATAGATTTTTCATCTTTTTGGTGGGTAGATGCCTAAAAGTATATTTGATACTGAAATTTAATGTCCAATGTGGGTTTCTACAGTTTCAAAATGCCTATTCTAACGATGTAGAAGTTTATTGAAATGTATAGACATAGGATGTGATTAATTAGGTGTGTAATTGCTTTCGGTTTGCAGGTGTTTTATAAGTTGTATTACATAATAAATTAACTAAAATTTTAATTGCCCATTTCCTGTATCTCAGGAATATATATTTTCTCAATTTATTAAAGCAAATACAAAGGTAATTTTAACAAAATTATTCAACAATGATGAATACCATGTATCACACTTTTATAGTCTCTGATGCTAGAACTATGGTTAAAATTACTCAAGCCTTATCAAGCCTTTATGGAATAAGGTTGTCATTTATTTATTTAGATCACATTTTTTCATTTAATGTTTTAAATAACAAATTCTGTCTGTTTACAACTCATATTTATGGAATTTATATTGTTCAAAATAGTATTCTGAGATAAAATTTAGAAAAATTGACCAATATTGTGCTTCCTTTTAGAAAGTTACATATTACATATTCTATTTATAATTTTTCATAAAACTACACTATCAATGTACATGCTAAGCTAGTTTATTTTATATATCTGTATTATGTTTCACTTTGTTATTCTTCATTTAAAATAAATGTGCTTTAAAATAGAAATAAAATGGAAAGGTATGAAGATTACTGACCCAATTATCAAGAAGTAGCTCACCAAATCATAAATCATTAATTCTGGCTACACATTGAGATCTCACCAGAGGTTATGGAGTTGCTAGTTAAAGCAATAACATAATTAAATGTTAAAATATGTTAGCTACTTTTTATGACAACAAATTCGGAAAAGAATTTCATTGAAATAATATGAAACAAACTTTTAATCTGGGAATTCATCTTATAATCGTAGAGAAATGTCATTATAACAATAACAATTTTCATAGACTAATTTTAAGTCTCTATTTCTAATGAGTTAAAAACTTGTCACTTAAAATATTCTAACATTTATAATTACATAGTATTCCTTAAATATTTTATTGTATTGTAAATTAGTTAGATATGGTATGGAAGGGTATATGTGTATTTGACATAGTCAGGGTTTCTATTCCTGCACAAACATCATGACCAAGAAGCAAGTTGGGGAGAAAAGGATTTATTCAGCTTACACTTTCCACATTGCTGTTGATCACCAAAGGAAGTCTGGACTGGAACTCAAGCAGGTCAGTAAGCAGGAGCTGATGCAGAAGCCATAGAAGAATGTTACTTACTGGCTTCTTTCCCCTGGCTTGCTCAGCTTGCTTTCTTATAGAATCCAAGACTACCAGCCCAGTGGTGGCAGCTCCTACCATGGTCCCTCCCACACTTGATCGCTCATTAACAAAATGCTTTAAATCTGGATTTCACAGTGGTGGTTCCTCAAGGGAGGCTCCTTTCTCTGTGATAACTCCACCTTGTGTCAAGTTGACACACAAAACCTGTGTTTCCTGCCCCAGTGTAGGGGGATGCTATAGTGGTGAGTCAGGAGAGGGCGAGTGGGTGGAGGAGCAACCTTGTAGAGGCAAAGGGGAGGGTTAGAGGAGAGATGGAATGGGCATGTTGTGGAGGGGTAACTGGGAAGGGGATACCATTTGAAATGTAAACAAAGTGATTTTAAAAAGACTGAGCCATCTCTCAAAAGCTCATTCCTGATTTTTTTAAATTATTTACTTTGCTTTCTGTTTGTGAGTGAACGCATGCATATGAGTGCCTAACTTGTATACCTGAATCTGGCAAGGGACAGAAGATGGTGTCAAATTCCCTGGAATTCGATTTATCACTGATTTTGAGCTGTTCTGTGGGTACTGAAAAATCAAATTCAGATACTTGAAACTAGTAAGACATCTGTCTTTTTTTGTACCTTATTCCTGAATTTTAAAGAGATTACTAGTAGCATAGTTTTAGGCAGTGTAAAATACACTAAAAATGTATGAATATTTTTATATATCCACAGCTCTTTGTGAATATTAACCCTGGACAATCCTACAAGAGTGTTAAACTATCATAGTTGATACCCAACATATATTTATCGTTGTTACTCAAAATTTACAGTATACACTAAGCTTATTCTTGGAATATCACATCGTTTACATCTAAACAGAGGTGTAATGACATATTTCCACCATAATTTTATAATGAAGTATAAAAAAATTAGTATAATATAAACATAATGGCTATATTACATTGCGATGTCATGGAGTTCCTATTTAAAGAAATAATATAATCAAATGTTAAAAATATATTAGCTACATTTTATGACAACAAACATAAAATGAATTTCACTAAAACCTGATGAAATACATTTGAATCTAGGAATTCAGATTACGAATATTGGCTCAGTAAGCTTCATAATGTTCGATTATATTTCTATTTTATATCACCATTATATTTTTATTTTATATCACTATGCCTGGAAATCTTATCTAAAAGTTAAGTAAAACCAAGAAGATCACATTACTCTCTTAAAGTTAACAATTTTATTTTGTAGTATAAGTATGTTTTGTATCATTGTAATTTATTAAATTAAGTAAAAAATACTAGTACCAAAAGATACTGTTATAAAACATTAAAGAATCTTTGGCATAATATCTATATAAACTTACAATAGCAAGAGTTGAAGCTTTTCTTTTCTAAATAACACTACAAAGAATGCTGAAACTGTAAATATGCAAGGCCAGGGCAGCAAGGTGAACACGGGGGCCTTCAAATTTGCAAAACAGCAGTGGAGCAGGGAGCAACAGATGCAAATGAATCAGGAATTCCTTGTGTATCTATGATTATAGGACCCAAGCTTCAAAATTATTTAGCATATTAATATAGTCAACTTAGGTGATACATTAAAATCTTTCTCCTTTAGTAACTAAATTGGTTTGCTGCACTGTGATTTAATCCTTTAACAACAACATTTCATATAAAATTAATGTTTTCATTACTTAAATACATCCTATAATGATTAGAGGTAGCTGAGATTATCATTAGAAACAACATTAGTTCATAACCCTATTAAAGGAATATAAACAACTCTTAAAGCTCAGGTTTTAATTCTGAGAGATAAAATAAGCAGTTAATAATTTAGTTAAGTATAAGTTTATTTATACACACTTCCATATTTTCTGTTAAATGTGTTACAGGATTAAAACTCTTTTCACAGGCATATTGTATCATAAGTAGCATAGTCTTTGGATATAATAAGAAATTACATAGGTATCTAAACTTCAGTATATTAATTTAGTAACTCCAAAAATAGATTATGGTCACTCCCATACAATGAAGATAGAGTTGATTGCAATTTGGCATTATCAATTGGCATTCAATTTAAATGTCTTTAAATTGATTTTATCTTTCACTTAGTCAAGAAATTATTCAATAACCTATTAAAAACTCAAAAAAATTGTTATTTTTTTCTACAAAAAGTATCTACAAAAAAACTGTTTTCCTGAGTGCATGTCTACATTGCAATATCTGGATTTCTCTGAATTAGACATAAACATCTGTGTACTTACAAATGAGAAGATTTACACATTGGTCACCATATACTTTCTCAAGTCCCGCTTTCTCTTACTTTTCCAGCTTAGTGCTGACGGCAACTTGAGTTTGATTCCTAAAACTCCCATAGTGGGAGAAGAGAATTAGCTCACACGTGCTGTTCTTGGACATCATCCTGTATGACACAACACAAGCACACATACACACAGAAAGAGAGACAGAGAGAGACAGAGAGACAGAGAGACAGAGAGAGACAGAGACAGAGACAGAGACAGAGACGGGGGGTAGGAGGTATTTATTCTATAAGTCATTACTCACTGGTCCATGTTCACCAATTAATGAGTGAAAAAAGAAATTATAGCACATATACACAAAGGGATTTTTATTAAGCTCAATAGAAAAATGAAATTTTTAGATAAATGGATGAGACCAGAAACATTAAACAGAGTAAGCTAACCCAAACATAGTGTCATATGCAGCATGTTCTCACTCTTGATAGTCTTAGCATCAAATGGTTAGATGTGTGTGTTTTTCTTGGAAGAAATCCTTGAATGATCTTAATTGTAAAGGTAATATAACAAAGAATATATTTAACAGTGTAACTGACTAATAAAGCATTTGACTTTGGTACCTTCAATACTCATATTTAGCAGAGGGAAAAAAAAAGAGAAACTATCATGAAAGGAAGACTGTTAATGCCTAGGAATTTGTAAAGTTTTATAAATTTTCTCTCTCCTGCTTCAAAAAATAGACATTATTTCCTGTATGAATAGAAAGAATTGTATTTCAAGAAAGATAAAACATTTTATTAATGTACTCATTAATGTATTTTAAAATATATGAGTTCTTGTACAACAAAAAATTACCTAACAGCCGCCATAACATTTTCAGGTGACCAGATTTAAAAATATCTTTTAAATCATTAGTATATCTTCACTATAAAACTTCTCAATCTGCCATAAATATATTAATTTTTGACATTCTTTCAAAATCATTTTATGAGGACTGAAAGAATGTTGTATTGGACCACATTTAGAAACTGAATAACAAGTATAATTTTCACTTTCCTACCTCATGATTACTCTGTTTCCATGTATCAATGTGTGTGTTATAGTAGAAAGAACATGAACTTTAAAATGACCTTTATCTTACATTCCCAACATGCTTTATATATTACAACATTACTTAAAACTCTCCTTTTATTCATTTCATCATGTGGAAAAACTAAACAATATGTAAGCTACAAGTTTCTAATTAGCCACATATTATGTATGATTGTCGGGGTAATGTACTTAGCAAATTATAAGCAATTCCCAAAGAAAAGTTTTTTCTTATTCCCTTAAAACAATGAAATACAGATTTAAGCAGGAATGTGTTCAATTGCCAAAGGACCATGTGGAGAAAATTAAGAATATATTTGTTGAATGAGAAATGGCAATGTTCTTGGAATAAATTTACAAAGCAGCACACTTTGTTCCATAAATTCTCAAGATTATGGATATATACTTTGTGTCTTATATGTGTTTAGGGAGTCTAGAGAGTTCTCCAAAGGAATATTATGTTAATGTCATAGTAGGAGATGTTAGAAGGATTCATGCTTCAGATGAAAATAATGAAGTCTAACTTCTTTTTGGGGGGTTATAGTAGGTGACAATGATTCACTGTGTTCCCTTCAAGAATGAGAGGTTCTGCCAGATGGCCTGACAAATACAGAGGCACATGCTTGCAGCCAACCATTGAACTTAGCACAGGGTGCCCAATAGAGGAATTAGAGAAAGGACTGAAGTAGCTGAAGAGGTTGGCATCCTTAAAGGAAGAACAACAATATCAAACACCCAGATCCCTCCCTCCCCCCACCCCAGAGCTTCCAGAGACTAAACCACTAACCAAAGATTACACATGGAGGGACCCATGGCTCCAGCTGCATATGTAGCAGAGAATGGTATTGTATGGCATCAATAGGAAGAGAAGCCTTTGATCCTGTGAAGGCTTGATTCCCCAGTGTAGAGGAACTCAGAGTGGTGAAGTGGGAATGGGTGGTTTGGAGGGGGAGCATCCTCATAGAAGCAGGAGAAAGAAGGATGGGAAAGGGGGTTCCGGGTAGAAACCGGGAAAGGAGATAACATTTGAAATGTAAATACATAAAATATCCAATTAAAAAAAAAGAATGCACTAGGCTTATCATGGGTAAAACATTCAGAGGTACCAGTGCTTTGAATATATTCACTGGTAGGTACTGTTATAATTAGCTATCTTTAACAATTACCTGTAAAATCTATTTATTAAACATTAGGCTCACATATTTTCTACTCTGCTCACATGCTGACATAATGTAGGAAAATAACAATACCAAGGAGAAACATTTAGAAATTCCATGTACTTTAATGTGGTATTAGTCTTACATTGAATTTGTACAATTAAGAACAGGAAACCTCTCAAATACATTTGCAGGCATTGAGGAATTTTATTTGGAAACTTGTGAGAAGCAAAGAGAGTAAAATATGTTAGCTTACTAAATGAAAAATGAAGGCAGCTTAGAAAACTTCTCCATATAATTCTGTTGAAGACTAAGTATTTGGTTGCATTTCTTTTTTCAGATTTATTGAGGATCTAGATTCTTTTTGCACAAATTATTTTGTATTATGGAAATGGAAAAGGAAAAAAGGAGAGGAAGGAAGGAAAAAGATGAAAGAATTGAAGGAAGGAAGGAAGGAAAGAAGGAAGGAAGGAGGGAAGGAAGGAAAAAGATGAAAGAATTGAAGGAAGGAAAGAAGGAAGGAAGGAAGGAAGGAAGGAAGGAAGGAAGGAAGGAGGGAGGGAAGGAAGGAAAAAAGGAACAAGGTGAGAGACAAATGCAATGAAAAATGAGAAACACTTCTTTTTAAATTTTGTGTTAAAATTTTCCTGAGTGTCTTACCTTACAATTTCTCCTTTAGTCAAGGGTTGACTCGTTTTTCCTAGCTAAGATTAAGTAATTGTCTGTATTTTATGAAGATGAATTTGCAAATGTAAATATTTCTTCACACAGATTACAACATCTAACTGCTGACTCACTTCCCACTTTAATATTTGATTCTATGCATAGCAGAAAACAATCCATGTAATAAATTAGCAATTTTGAAGCCCTGCTTACATAGATATGACTTGCTATAGTATTGTCAACCCATCAAATGAAGGATCTGTTGAAAATAGAATACTTCAGAAAACAGCAACAAATTTCAAGCTTTTTTCCTCATGATATATAGTTACATTTAAAATTTTCTCAGATAGTTGATAAATAAAATTGGATTAAATAAGGAATGGAATAAATTTGATGTTATTTTAACTCTCTTGCAGTCTTTCCTTGATGGGAGAACGCATAGGTATCAGGTCTACTTGGAAGATTCTAGCTGAAACCTATCTCACTTTTAGAGACAGATGACAGGTTGACTTCACGTTTTGATCAAGTAAGCGTCAAACAAACAAACAAACAAACAAACAAGCAACAAAGCAATCACCAAAGAGGTATCACACATTAATCAGACAAAAATGACTCTAGTAGCGGTGACCTGTTTTTATACTAATTTCTTCCAAAGCAGTAAAAGATGGATGGCAAAGATGGAAAAGTTCAGAGGGAAAAGTTTTTACTGCCAAGTATGGGGGCTGGGAGCTGAGGCTGTTAATCTGTTCTCAGACTAGCATTTGCCATTCCCCTGAGGGGGTTTGTATTAGGGAGTGCTATTGGAATGAGGATTGTCTAATTTGAAAAATTCGTCTCTTTTGAAGGGTCAGACTGGAAAGAGTGACCAGGGGTGAAGGGGAGCTTTTGTGAGCGCCAGGGAGTGCTGAGGCCAGGGGAAGTGCTGAGGTTCGCTGCCCAGCCTCTTCACTTGTAGACAGGAGAAATTTTGTATTAAAAGTATTGTGTGTGGGTTTGTGTCCCTAACTCTCCACTGGATTCCTGCCTGTCTTTCAAAGGTGGTCTCATCAAGTTCCACATCACCAGAGCTGTGAGTCATAGCTAAGGGCAGCCTCATTGATTCTTGGGTGCCACTTGATCCTGAATCCCCCATTCTCTTCTGCATCCCCTCCCTTCCAGTTTGGTCCCTCCATCTGCCCCTTATGACTTTTTTATTCTTTCTTCGATTCATGCTTCCTTGTTTGGACCGTCCTTGTCCTTTTTGTTTAGCTTCTTTGGGTCTGTGGAGTATAATATAGTACCTGTATTTAATGTCTAATATCCAATTATAAGTAAATACATACTGTCCATTTCCTTTTGGGACAGGGTTACCTCACTCAGGATCGTATTCTCAAGTTCTTGCAAAATTTGCCTGCAAAATTCATGAATTCTTAGTTTTTATTTTTTTATTAATTATATTGTTTATTTACATTTCAAATGTTGCCCCCTTCCCAGTCTCTCCTCTGAAAATCTCCACGCCCTCTTTTCCTCTAATACAGTGCTACTCCACATCCCCACTTTCTCATTCCTACCTCACCCCCCCCCCCCAGTATTCCCCTTTTCTAGGGTATCAAGCCTCCACAAGACCAAGCATTTTCCCTCTCATTGATGCCAAATAAAGCAGTCCTCTGACACATATGTAGCAGGAGCCATGGACCCATGCATATATACTTTTTGGTTGATGATTTACTCCCTGGGATGTCTGAGTAGTCCAGTTAATTAATATTGTTGCTCTTCCGATGGGATTGCAATCCTCTTCAGCTCCTTCAGTGTTTCCCCTAAATTTTCTATTGGAGTCCCAGGGCTTAGTCCAGTTGTTGGCTGTGAGTATCTGCATCTGACTAACTCAGGTGCTAGCAGAGCCTGTCAAAGGACAGTCATATCAAGCTCCTGTCTGCAAGCACTTCTTGGCATCAGCAATAGTGTCAGGGCTTGGTGTTTGCAGATCAGATAAATCCAAGATGGGGCTGCCTCTGGATGGTCTTTTCTTCAGTCTCAGCTACATTTGCCCCCTGTGTTTCCTTTAGACAGGAACAATTCTGGGTTAAAATTTTTTATATGAATGAGAGGCCTCACCCCTCAACTGAGGAGCCATGTTTTCATGTTCTATCTATCTCTCCAGTGTTGGACATTTCACCTGATGTCATCCCCATTGGGAACTGGGAGGCTCTCACATCCCTGGTCTCTGGGACTTTCTAGTGGTTCCCCCTCTCCCCACTGCACCCCTCTACATATTTCTATTCATTCTCTTGGCCCTCTGGATTTCTCTCCTGTCTCTTCTCATATCTGACTTTGGCCACATGTTTTTCCCTCCCACCACTCTCTTCCACCCAGGTCTCTCCCTTCTTCTACCTCGTGAGATTATTTGGTTCCTCCTTGTAAGTGGCATTGAAGCATCCACACTTTGGCCTTCTGTCTTGTTTAAGCTTCATATGGTCTGTGAGTTGTATCATGGATATTCTGAGCTTTCGGGCTAAAATCCACTTATCAGAGAGTACATACCATGTATATCCTTTGGGTTTGGATTACCTCACTCAGGATGATATTTTCTATTTCCATCTATTGGCCTGCAAAATTCAAGAAGTCATCATTTTTAATAGGTGAGTAGAATTCTATTGTGTAAATGTAACACATTTTCTATATCCATTCTTCCACTGATGGGTATCTTGGTTGTTTCCAGCTTCTTGCTATTGTAAATAAGGCTGCTATAAGCACAGAGGAGCACATGTTCTTGTTATATGTGGGGCATCTTTTGAGATATACCAAATAGTGGTATAGCTGGTTCTTCAGATAGAACTATTTCCAACTTTCCTAGGAAACACCAGATTGATTTCCAAAGTGGTTGTACCAGCTTACAATCCCAACAGCAGTGAAATGAGAGTTCCATTTTATCCACATCCTCCACATAGTTCTGTAGCCTATTATTTAATTGGGTTATTTGGTTTTCTGGAGTCTAACTTCTTGAGTTATTTGTATATTTTGGATGTTAGCCTTCTGTCAGATGTAGGGTTGGTAAATATCTTTTCCCAATCTGTAGGTTGCCATTTTTTTCTTATTGACAGAGTCCTTTGCCTTATAAAAGCTTTTCAGTTTGTGAGGTCCCATTTGAAAATTGTTCATCTTAGAGCCTGAGTCATTGGTGTTCTGTGAAGGAAATTTCCTACAGTGCTGACGTTTTCAAAGCTCTTTCCCACTGTCTCTTCTATTAGATTCAGAGTTTCTGGTTCTATGTTGAGGTCTTTGATCCTCTCGGACTTGAGCTTTGTAGAGGAAGATAAAATAGATCAATATACATTCTTCTACATGCAGACCTCCAGTTAAATCAGCACCATTTGTTGAAAATGCTTTCTTTATTCATTTTGGCTTGTTTGTCAAAGATCAAGTGACCATAGGTCTGTGAGTTTATTTCCAGGTCTTCAATTCTATTAATGGAGTAGAATTGATCAATGGGAACTACCTGTCTGGTTTTGTACCGATACCATGTGGTTTTTATGACTGTTGCTCTTTAGTACAGCCTGAGGTTAGAAACAGTGATTCACCCAGAAGTTCTTTTATTGTGGAGAATTGTGTTTCTATCCCAGGTTTTTTGTTATTCTAGATAAATTGGAAAATTGCTCTTTCTATTTCTATGAAGAATTGAGTTGGAATTTTGATAGGCTTTGCATAGAATCTGTAGATTGCTTTTGATAAGATGGCTATTTTTGCTACATGAATTCTACCAATCCATGAGCATGGGAGATCTTTCCATTTTCTGAGGTCTTCAAAATTTCTTTCTTCAGGGACTTGAAGTTCTTGTTATACAGTTCTTTCACTTGCTTGCTTAGAGTTACACCAAGATAGTTTATATTATTTATGCCTATTGTCAAGAGTGTTATTTTCATAATTTCATTTCCAGCCCATTTATCCTTTGTGTAGAGGAAGGTTACTCATTACTTTGACTTAATTTTATATACATTCTACATTGCTGAAGTTGTTTATCAGGTGTAGGAGTTCTGTGGTAGAATTTTTGGTGTCATTTATATTTTGTTATCGTCTGCAAATAGTAATGGCTTTAGTTCTTCCTCCCTGATTCTTATCCTATTGATATCCTTTTGTTGTCTAATTACTCTAGCTAGAATTTAATGTACTATATTAAGGAATCAGGGAGACACTGGGCAGTCTTGTCTTATTCTTGATTTTAGTGGGATTGCTTCAAGTTTTTCTAAATTTAATTTGATGTTCACTGTTTGTTTGCTATATATTGCTTTTATTATGTTTAAATATGTGTCTTGAATTCCTGATCTTTTCAAGACATTTAACATGAAGGCCTGTGAAATTTTGTCAAAAGCTTTTTCAGTTTCAAATGATATGATCATGTGATTTTTTTTTTTTAGTTTGTTTATATAGTGGATTTGGTTGATGGATTTCCATATATTGAACCATCCCTTCTTCCCTAGGATGGATCCTACTTGATCTTGGTGAATGAGCAGTTTCATGTGTTCTAGATTCAGTTTGTGAGAATTCTATTGAGTATGTTTTATTGATACTCATAAGCAAAATTGGTCTGAAGTTTTCTTTCTTTTTTAGTTTTTTTGTGGTATAGGGATCAGCATAACTGTGACTTCATAGAACAAATTAGGTAGTAGTCCTTCGGTCTACATTTTGTGGAATAGTTTGAGAAATATTGGTATTAGGTCTTCTTTGAAGGTCTGATAGAATTGTGTTCTAAAATCATCTGGTCCTTGGCTTTTTATTTTTTTATTAGTTTTATTTCTATTTTTATTTTTTTGGTTGAGAGGTTTTAATTGACTACGTCTATTTCCTTAAATGTAATAAGATTGTTTAAATAGTTTATCTGATGCTGATTTAAGTTTGGTATCTGGTATCTGTCTAGAAAATCATGCATTTCATCTAGATTTTCTAGTTTTATTGAGTATAGGATTTTATAGTAGGATCTGATGATTTTTTGACTTTCTTATCTTTCTGTTGATATATCTCCATTTTCAGTTCTGATTTTTGATAATTTGGATAATGTCTCTTTTCCATTTAGTTTGTTTAGCTAAAGGCTTATCTATCTGGTTGATTTTTCAAAAGAAGCAGCTTTTAGTTTTATTGATTGTTTGTATAGTTCTCTTAGTTTCTAATTGGTTGATCTTAGCCCTGAGTTTATTTCCTGCCTTTTACTTCTCATGGGTGTGTTTACTTCTTCTTCTTCTTTTTTTTTTTTTCTAGAGCTCACAGATGTTCAGTTAACTTGGTAGTGTAGAATCTGTCAATTTCTTTGTGAAGGCACTCAGTGCTATCATTTTTCCTTTTAGCACTGCTTTCATTTTTTGGGTATACCGTGCCTTCATTTTCATTAAATTCTAGACAGTATTCAGTCTCTTTTTTATTTCTTTCCTGCCCAAGTTATCATTGAGTAGAAAGTTGTTCAGTTTTTGTTAGTATGTAGGCTTTCTGTTGTTTGTATTGTTATTGAAGACCAGCCTTAGTCCTTGGTAATCTGATAGAGTACATGGGATTATTTCAATCTTCTTGTATCTGTTGAGGCTTGTTTTGCGTCCAATTATATGGTCAATTTTAGAGACAAATCTATGAGGTGCTGAGAATAAAATAAACTATTTTATATTTGGATGAAATATTTTGAAGATATGTTATGGCCATTTGATTTATAATGTGTGTTACTTTAATTATTTTATTGTTCAGTTTTTGTCTGAATGATCTGTCAATTGGTGAGGGTAGGGTATTGATGTCTCCCACAAATAGTGTGTGGGGTTTGATGTGATTTTAGTTTTTGCAATGTTTCTTTTACAAATGTGGTTGCCTTTGTGATTAGGTCATAGATGTTGAGAACTGAGAGTTCATCTAGGTAGAATTTTCCTTTGATGTGTATGAAGTGTCCTCTGTTGCCTCCTTTGATTAATTTTGGATGAAAGTCTATTTTTTTATATATGAGTATGGAGTTACTTAATTTCTTTGTTTTCTTGGATGTAGTTACCCTTCTTGGGTTGGAGTTTTCCTTCTAGTATTTTCTGTATGGGTAGATTTATGGACAGATATGGTTTGAATTTTAATTTGTCTTGAAATATCTTGTTTTCTTCCTCTATGTTAATGCGAGTTTTACTGGGTATTGTTGTCAATGTTGGCACCTGTGGTTTTTTAGTGGTTGTAGGATACCTGTCCAGGCTCTTTTAGCTTTTAGCATGTCTGTTGAGAAGACAGGTATGATTCTGATAGGTCTGACTTTGCATGTTACCTAGCCTTTTTTTTTTAAGCTTTTAGTATTCTTTCTTTGTTCTGTTGATTTTGTGTTTTGATTATTATATGCAGGAGTAGTTTCTTTTGTAGTCCAATCTAGTTGGGTTTCTATAAACTTTTTCTTTTCTTGTCTGATCTAGTTGAGTTTCTATAAGCTTTTTGGATGTTTATAGGCTTCTCTTCCTTTAGGTTGGGAAAGTTTCCATCTATACTTTTGTTCTTGGCTTTGGAGCTGAGGCTCTACCTTATTCTGTTCTTATTATTCTTTTTTATATTGCTTTTTTTTGTATTTCAAATATTATTCTCCCTTCCCAGTTTCCCCTCCACAAAATACCTATTCCATCTCCCCTTCCCCCTGTTTTCATGAGGAGACTCACCCATCCACCCACTCCTGCCTCACTGCCCTAGCATTCCCTCTACAAACGAACATTGAGCCTTAACAGGACCAAAGTACCTCACCTTTCATTGATGCCAGATAAGGCCATAGTCTGATACATATGCAGCTGGAGCCATGGGAAATTCCATGTGTATTCTTTGGTTGGTGATTTAGTCCTTGTGAGCTCTGGTGAGTCTGGTTAGTTGGTAATGTTGTTCTTCGTATGGGGTTGGAAATCCTTTCAGCTCCTTCAGTCGTTTCTCTAACTCCTCCATTGGGGTAGTCATGCTCAGTCTGATGATTAGCTGTAAACATCCGCATCTGTATTGGTCATGCTTTGTCAGAGTCACTCAGGGAACAGCTATCCAAGGCTCCTGTAACCAAGTGCTTCTTGGCATCAGCAATAGTGTCAGATTTGGTAGCTGCATATGGGATGGATAGCCAGGTGGGACAGTCTCTGGATGGCCTTTCCTTCAGTCTCTGTTCCACTCTTTGCCTGTGTATTTTGTTTAGATAGGAGCAATTCTGGGTTAATATTTTTGAGATGGGTGGGTGGCCCCGTCCCTCAACCAGGGGCAATACAGATTCTCTTTCTCCTTTGCTGGGTATTTCAACTGATGTCATCCCTGTTGGGTCCTGGGAGCCTCTTGTTTTCCTAGTATCTGGGACATTTTGGTGGCTAACCCCAAAGCTCCCAGGGACTAAAGCACCAACCAAGAGTTCACATGGGGGATCCATGGCTCCAGCTGGGTATGTAGCAGAAGATTGCCTTATCAGGTATCAAGGAACAGGAGCCCCTTGGTCCTGTGGAGACTTGATGACTCAGGGTAAAGGAATGTTAGTGCACAGAGACAGAAGTGGGTGAGTGGTTGGCAAAGCAGATTGGTTGTGCCAGTTTGTAATCCTACCAGCAATGGAAGAGTGTTCCTCTTTCTCCAAATCTTCACCAATATGTGTTATCACCTGAGTTTTTGATCTTGGCCATTCTGATTGGTGTAAGGCGGAATCTAAGGAATGTTATGATTTGCATTTCACTAATCACTAAGAACTTTGGACATTTCTTTAGGTGATTGTCAGTCATTTGAGATTCCTCTGTTCTGAATTCTGTTTAGTTCTATACTCTATTTTTTGATTGGGTGTTATTTTTTGTTTTGTTTTTGTGGGTAGTTTCTTGAGTTCTTTATATATTTTGGATAGTAGATCTCTATCACATGTGAAGTTAGTAAAGATTTTTTTCCAATCCTTAGGCTGCTGGTTTGTCCTATTGATTATGTCCTTTGCCTTACAGAAGCTTTCAGTTTCATGAGGTCCCATTTATCAATACTTGATCTTAGATGAGCCATTTCTTTTTAGGAAATTTCCCCTGTATCAATGAGTTCAAGGCTCTTTCCAACGTTTTCTTCTATTAGATTCAGTGTATCTGGTTTTATGTTGAGATCCTTGATCCACTTGATCTTGAGCTTTATTCAAGGTGACAAATATGAGTCTATTTTCATTTGTTTACATACACATACAGAATGTCAGGTAGACTGTCACCATTTATTGGAAATGCTCTCTCTCTCTCTCTCTCTCTCTCTCTTTCTTTCTTTTCGTTTTCATTGTATATTTTTTGTTTCTTTGTCAAAGATCAAGTGTCCTTAAGTGTGTAGTTTTTTTTTTTTTTTCTGGGTATTCAATTCTATCACATTGGTCAACCTGTCTGTCTCTGTACCAATACCATGCAGTTTTTATCACTATTGCTCTGTAGTACAGCTTACGGTCAGGGATAGTGATTCCCCCAAAAGTTCTTTTATTGTTAAGAAATGTTTTTGCTACTCCATGTTTTTTGCTTTTGCATATGAATTTGCAAATTGTTCTTTCCATGTCTTTGAAGATTGTATTGGCATTTTGTTTATTTATTTATTTATTTATTTATTTATTTTTTGTTTGTTTTTTTTTCGAGACAGGGTTTCTCTGCATAGCCCTGGCTATCCTGGACCTCACTCTGTAGACCAGGCTAGCCTTGAACTCTCGAACTCAGAAATCCGCCTGCCTCTGTCTCCCAAGTGGTGGGATTATGCGCCACCATAGCCTGGGCTTGTATTGGCATTTTGATGGAGCTTGCACTGAATCTGTAGATGGCTTTTAGTAGGATGGCCATTTTTACTATATTAATTCTGCCAATCCATAAGCATGGGAGATCTCTCCATTTTCTGATATCTACTTTGATTTCTTTCTTGAGAGTTACTGTCATACAGATTTTTCACTTTCTTGGTTAGAGTTAATCTAAGATATTTTATATTATTTGTGGATACCGTGAAGGGAGCTTTTTTTCCCCTAATTTCTTTCTCAGCCTGTTTATCATTTGTATAAAGGAAGGCTGCTGATTTGAGTTAATTTTATATCCAGTTACTTTGCTGAAGTTGTTTATCAACTGTAGAATTTCTCTGCTATAATTTTTGGGGTCACTTATGCAGATTATCATATCATCTGCAAACAGTGATACCTTTATTCTTCTTTGCCAATTTGTATCCCCTTGATCTCTTTTTGTTGCCTTATTGTTCTAGGTAGAACTTTGAGTACTATATTAAATCGATATGGGGAGAGTTGGCATCCTTGTCTTGTATCTGATTTTAGTGGTATTGCTTCAAATATCTCTTAATTTAATTTGATATTGGCTATTGTTTTGCTGTATATTGCTTTTATTATGTTTAAGTATGGGCCTTGGATTCCTGACGTCTCCAGTACTTTTTAATATGAAGGGATGTTTTATTTTGTCAAATGATTTTTCATCATCTACGGAGATGATCATGTGATTCTTTTTCTTTGAGTTTGTGTATATAGTGGATTTTGTTGGTGGATTTCCATTTATTGAACCATTTCAGCATCCCTGTGATGAAGCCTTCTAGATTGTGGTGAATGATGCTTTTGATGTGTTCTTGGGTTCGGTTTGTGAGAATTTTATTGAATATTTTTGTATTAATATTCATAAGGGAAATTAGTCTAACGTTCGATTTTTTTGTTGTTGAGTCCTATTATGGTTTAGTTATCAGAGTAATTGTGGCTTTATTGAATGAATTAGGTAGTGTTCCTTCTGTTTATATTTTATGGAATAGTTTCAGGAATATTGGCATTAGGTCTTCTTTGAAGGTCTGGTAGAATCTTGCAATAAAGCCATCTGACCATGAGCTTTATTTAGTTGGAGGTTTTTAATGACTTCTTTTATTTCCGTAAGTGATATGGGCCTGTTTAGATAGTTTACCTGTGTAAGGAGCAGGTCCTTAAACAGGACCAATTCCATTTTGTAATAGGAAACTTGTAGAGACTAGTCTGGTACTTGGAAAGGCAGGTCTGGAAATGAAGCTGTGCTGTGATAACCAGCTGTGATGAGGTCAGAGCCCAGCGATAACCAGAAAGGAGTGGTTATCTCCTGTGCACGTCAGGAGTAAAGGCAAATCCAACCTAAAAGAGGAGCCTGATTGGAGCACTTCATTCACACTTGTAGCCATGACTGGCCAATGTGATCCTCCAGACAAAGCCTCTTCAGCACCTGTCAAAAAGTTAACCAAGAGAATGCCTCCAGCCTCTTCTTGGTCAAGCACCCTACAAGGTCAAATTAGCAATTCAACTATCTGAAAGCTTCAACCTGACCCCGACGACTTCACCGGAACCTGTAACCCAACACCATCAAAAGAACTCAGGTCATGTAACCCATGAATGAATGATGTGTTTATTGCTATGCTTATTTCTTTGGTAATTAGCAACTTATTATTCATGATCATTGTGCATATTGTTAGAGGCAATGCATAGGAAATATGGCAATATCTTGTTGTAGCAATAGCTGTGCTTTATTAATTAAAAAGTAACTGAATTCCAAAACCTCTGTCTCTCTGGGTACTCTCTCTTCCCTCCTTGAGGAGCTGATGGTCTCACAGTCAAATTCAGCAGATCCCTGAGTGGAGGAGGACCTGTCACTCCTCTCCCTGAGGTGGATTCTAACCCCTTATCAATAGCCTGCTCATAACAGATAAAAGTCCCTGCTCGCTACAACCTGCTATTGGTTTAACTTTGTTATGTTGCATCTGTCTAGAAAATCATCCATTTCATCCAGATTTTCCAGTTTTATTGGCTATAGTTTTTTGCAGTAGGAACTGATGATTTTTTTCATTTCCTCCATTTCCATTGTTATGTCTCCCTTTTCATTACCGAATTTGTTAATTTGGATACTGCCTCTGGGCTCTTTAGTTAGTTTGGCTGAAGTTTGTTTATCTTGTTGATTCTCTCAAAGAACCAGCTTTGTTTGGTTGATTCTTTGTATCATTCTCTTTGTTTCTATTTGGTTTATTTCAGCCGTATGTTTGACTATTTCTTGTCTTCTATTCTTCCGGTGTGTGTTTGCTTCTTGTGGATCTAGAGCTCTGGTGTGCTGTGAAGTTGTGAGTTTAGGATTTCTCTAATTTCTCTACCAGTGTACTTAATGCTATTAGTTTTCCTCTTAGCATTGCTTTCATTGTTTCCCATAAGTTTGGGTACGTTGTTCCATCATTTTCATTGAGTTCCAGCTGTAAGGACCCACGAAGAGGACCCCCAACTCAAGTCCCAATCAGTGCGCACCCAAGGAGACACGAGAGACTAACTCGATGCAAATGGCAAAAGGCAGTTTACTAACAAGGGCCCTTAGATCGAAACTCATCCCACGCAGGGGAGAGAATTTCGATGAAGACCCCAGGAAGTTTAGAACTTTTATAGGGGGGAGGCACAAGGGGGAAGGGAAAAGCAGGAAATTCTGGCGCGGTTACATATAATTGGATATTTCAAACATCAGCACTTTGCATAAGCAATCATTTTGACAGGCTGGATGACCCACTATTTTTGACCATGAAACCTCAGACCTTCTAGGACAAACACCAGATGGCCCATTACTCACTTGGGCGAGTTTAGACTGGTCAAGATATGCCTTTGGTTGTTTCAATATTTCTGGTCACCTCGTCCCTAGAGGGGCTTGATATTTTTATTAT
>NW_021604698.1:301508-337025 GCF_004785775.1 Grammomys surdaster
TGGTCTCTGCTGAGCTGTTTTAATTTTTACTCTTACACTTCTATTAGTTTCACTGTGGCTGTGTTTATTTTCTATTTCAATGTCCTGTCCATTAGTAAAAGTGGGGTGTTGAAATCTCCCACTATTGTTGTGTGGGGTTCAATGTGTGTTTTGAGCTTTAGTAAAGTTTCATTTATGAATGTGGGTGCCCTTGCATTTGGGGCATAGATGTTCAGAATTGAGACTGTCTCTTGGTGGATTTTCCTTTGATGAGTACAATGTATCCTTCCTTATCTTCCTTGATAAGTTTTGGTTGAAAGTTTATTTTATTAGATATTAGAATATCTAATATCTCCAGCTTGTTTCTTGGGATCATTTGCTTGGAAGATGTTTTCTCCAGCCTTTTATTCAGAGGTTGTGACTGTATGTGTTATTGAGCAGTGTTTCTTGTATGTAGTTAAATGCAGGATTCTGTTTGCTTATCCAGTCTGTCACCTTATGTCTTTTTTTTTAAGTGAATTGAGCCCATTAATATTGAGAGATATTAAAGACTGATGATTGTTAGTTCCTATTATGTTTGTTTTTGTAGGTGGCATTATGTGTATGTGGTTCTTTGCTTTTAACTTTGTTGTGAGATGATTAATATTGTTTTTTATTTGGTGTTGGTTCCCTCCTTGTGTAGGAGTTTTCCTTCTAGAATCCTGTGCATGGTTGGATTGGAAGATTGTTTTATTTTGGCTTTGCCCTGGAATATTTTTGTTTCTCAATCTATGTTGATTGAGAGCTTTGCTGGTTGTAGTAGTCTAGGCTGTCCTTTGTGTTCTCTTAGAGTCTGCATGACCTCTGAACAGCCTCTTCTAGCTTTTAGTGTTTATGTAGGAAAGTCTGGTGTAATTCTGCTGGTCTGCCTTTATATGTTACTTGATCCTTTCCTTTTGCAGCTTTTAATATTCTGTCTTTGTTGTGTACATTCAGTGTTTTGATTATTATGTGACAAAATTATTTTCTTTTCTGGTCCCATTTATTTGGTGTTCTATAGGCTTTTCGGACATTTATGGCCATCTCTTTCTTTAGGTTGGGAAAGTTTTCTTCTATGATTTTGTTGAAGACATTTTCAGGTCCTTTGAGCTGGGAATCTTTGCACTTCTCTATTCCTATTATATTTAGATTTAGTTTTTTTCATTGTGTCCTGGAGTTCCTGGATGTTTTGGATTAGGAATTTTTTATGTTTTGGATTTTCTTTGACAGTTGTGTCAACTCTGTTAGTAATCTGTTAAACTCCACCTCCACAGTTACCTGGCAGTGGCCAGGTATGCTCCTCCCCACAGTTACCTGGCAACGGGCAGGTAGGCCTACCCACTATAAAAGGGGCTGCTTGCCCCCTCCTCTCTCTCTTGCTCTGTTGACTCGTGCCTGCAGGTTGCCATCTCCCCTCACCCCTTCCCTTCCCCCTCTCTCCACTAGGTCATGGCCAGTCTCTACTCTCTCCCTACCTCTCTCTCTCCTCTCGTTCTCCCTCTCGCTTAATAAACTCCCCCTCATGGAACCATTTGGTCTGCAGTGATCTGTTATAAGCTGCGCGTGAAACCCGGGAACGAAGACTTCAGGGACCTCAGCTGCTGCGACCATACAAGATGGACACAACGACCACTCGGCCACCACCAAGCGGGTGAATTAACATCTGCTGCTACAACCCCCGTCCCACACCACTACTGAGAGACTCGCCAAACTTCCAACACTGAGCTGCTGGTTCCACATTTCCTGATACCAGACTGCACAAACTCTTATGCACACACTAACATTTTTAATTGGTAAGGAGTTTCTGTTCGGCTTGAGGGACCCTGAACACCCAGTTAGCACCTGGCCAGTGCTTCCTGGACTAAGGGTTTGGCTTTTCATGGCCCCAGTCCATATGGCCTCTAGCTGATCTGCAACTTAAGATATTGGCCCGTTGGGTGGTTTTTTCCCTCTAAAGTAGCTCCCAGCTTTCCCCAAGCTCACAGCCGAAATCCTGGTACCGAGTGAGAGCTACTTTCTGGTGGGCTCTGGGAGTCCCGCAGAGGCCCCTAGATTTTCTCGTGAAGGCCTGATTATCTAGCTTGAGCCTGTTCTTTGTTACCAGTTTTTCTTTCGGGACAATGAATGATAACTTGGTAATAGCCACGATCACCCAATAGTCACATTGTATTCGCCTGTACCCACAGACACATACTGCTAGCAGTCTGATAACTGGAAAAATTCCCTATGCCCCTTTCCATGTGTTTTGCCTGCTCCCCATCCAAGGTTCTACATACAAATACTTAACACACATATAGCATAGCATGCAAATATGTACACATATCATAATTTTTCATTTGATTTTTTTGTGTGAGATTTGTGTGTGTTGTGAAGAATATCTTGGCATGGTAACATATGCCTATAATTTCAGTTGGAGAAGGTTGACAAGCTAGCAGAAAATAAAATGGCAACTTTGGCTACTTCATGAGTTTAGGACTAGCCTAAGATACATTAAATCCTGACTCAAAAAAAATAAGAATATCAATAGGCATATTTGGATTTATAACCAAAGAAAAACAGAAAATTAAGATAGAAGAATAAAAATGATGAAATGAGTTCATGCAGGTGGAAATATATCTCAGTAGAACAAAATGATATCTAGAAAATATGATAGAAGGTTTTGGAGTTTAAAAAATTTCAACGTACACATTGAACAGTAATGCTAATAGCCTAGAATATTAATCAAAATGAATAATAAATGATTTACTTGTATACCTATTTGATTTTTGAAGTATTTGAAATTTCTGCTGGTATTCAGAGCAAATGAATAGTTTGTTTAAGAAAAGATGAAAACTAGATTGCTACAGATTTACAAAAGCACTACAGTATTCCAGAAAATAGCAGACACATATATAAAATATTTAAGTGAATTTCAAGCCAAGTACTGAATATACAAACAAACTCAATTTAAATTGTAATGGTTACATAAAATGTATTATAATACAACATAAAACTATGCATTGTCTTAAGAAAAATGAATCAGAAAATAAATTTCAGCCTACCAAACTTTCAAGACAGAAATTTGTATGAAGACATTAGGGACCGTAAAACAAATGTATATTGATAGAAGTAAACAGAAATTGTATCTATATGGAAGAGATACAGTATGTGAAGGCTGCATGTTCTAATAGCTGATATGTATAATTATCATAATAATGGAAGAAGATGCAGGAGAATGAACTCAAATATTTTCTAAATGGAATGATGGTTCTAACTAATAAAAAGTAGACTAACTTCTAATACAAATCTGAATTCTGAGAAGAGCCATATAGGCATAATGTTTTATTAATTAACTTTAGTTTTTACAGAGAGGGTGGTTCATGAATTTGTTCTTATCAAACTACAGAAATTAAAATAAAAAACTATAAGGACACTAGTTGTTTGGATGGTAGGAAACATATGTAAGTAGGATATCACAAAAAAATAAGAGAATGAAGCAAATATAAGAACTTTGAAAAATCTAATATTAAGATTTGTATCTCTTCATTTATATGATTGTAGTATATAGAAATCAGTTTTGATAATTGTTGCTTTAGATTTTAAATATTATGTTATTTGATTAAAAATTGATGACCAAAAGAAATTCTGAAAAGCAAATGCACTTGTAGGGTTTCCACAAAAGAGAATCTGATATTAAGGTTGTAGAAAAGTTAGGTATTTGTGAATTAAGGATAAATAAAAAAATGTTAAACCTTTGAGTTAGTAGAATGAATCAATACCACTGACAATGACATACTTGAAACAAAAAAAGGCTAAAAAGCTTTGATTGACATGAACATATATGTCCCTCGTAACTAGCTTTCTAATGCTGGGATATACTATGAAAGCTACCAGAAGAGAAAGTAATCAACAATCATCCTAGCTATGGACCCTGAGACCTACAGTAATGAATGCTCTGGTAAGACATGCCCACTGGTGAAAATCATGGGAGAAACCAACTAATTTCTCATTGTACTTAAACCTCATCCCCAAAATTAAAACCTTTATCTAGCATCATAATCATTCCAAAGGCTCTTGTCTGGATAGGTCATGTACTCTAAGGGAGAACCTAACACTGTTCTGCTGCCAAAGCATCGAATTAGGATTCAATTGATTCCAAATTATTTATTGTTTTAACAATGATGAATGCATCCTTCAGCCATCATTTAAGACTTTTCTATTTACAGTAGATAGTAGTTAGCACAATGATTCACAACTTGGCAAAGTTGTGAAAGTCACAGCCTTAGGGGAACATTTACACACACATACCACCACCACCACCACCAGCAGCACCAACACCAGCACCACCACCACCACCACCACCACCAGCACCAGCACCACCACCACCACCACCAGCACCACCACCACCACCACCACCACCACACCAATTGTTATCTGTCTTCTGGACATATCAGGACACCTAAAGATATGAATGCATGTAAGAGGGGACTTGAGAATAATCCCATAAAACGCTGGTGTAGACAGGCAGAACCTGGGATCCACATCCCCCACCCCCAATTCCATTTAAGGGATTAACTCCCAAAAGAGGAAGACAGTCTTCTCTAAGAATATAGACCCTGGTAAGTAGACGACTCTGCCGTAGAAGAAAACACATCCAGAAATATTTGACTTGAAGCACTAAAAATAATAGTAATAACTAAATAAAAACAGGACTCCAAGACTGCACCAGCTCACCTTTCTATGTTCAATGAGCTAAGTGGGAAATGTCTTCAACAATGGGGCCCAGTGTTAGTTTCCAGTCGGCAGCCTTCATTCCTAGCATCAGCCTGGTTTCTTTAGGGATCTCCACAGGATTTCCTATCTGATATTCTCATGCCCTTCCCCAAAATCATATAATCCCTGGCTCACGCTGAGTAAAGCTTATCCATTCCCTCCCCCTTCCTCCCAAAGAAACATGAACAAGCTAAGATTTTCTCAAAGAGCTGATATATTTGAAATTGCCACAGGGAAGACATTCTCCTGAAAGAATCGTGACACTAAGACTCCTAAAGCAAGCCTTCTGTCTTCTCTGTCCCCTTCAGCGTGGCACAGTCGCACTCTTCACTCAGGCTGCACTCTCCCCTTCAGGTATGCTGTGCAGCAGCATTCTCACACCCAGAAAGAAGACTCAGGACACCCTCCCCCAGGACACCGACCTCAATCCTGGTTAGGTTTCTGACTTCCTTTCAGGAAGTAGACCAGTGGTACTCAGGTACCCAGACTGGAGACTAGGAACCAGGAACCAAAGCACTCTTTCCAAATCCTATTTTCCTTTTCTAGTCTGGCAAGCAGCTGCACTCTGACACCCTCCAGCGAAAGAGGCTGTGGACTCTGCCTTCTGCTCTCTGAGCTGATGTACTGATAGTGCCCCAAAACTGCTGGCATAGAGAGGCAGAATCTGGGATCCACATACCCCCAATTCCAACTATTTCTCCCCACATCCCCTCCCGACATGTCTCCCAACCACCTGATCCCTGCGTCTGTCCCCATCCTTCACCAGTCCACCCTCAGAATCTAGTCTTCTATTTTCCTTTACAAGAGAGATCTATGCTCCCCGCTATACTCCTTCTCCTCTTTATCTAACTTCTCTGTGATTTTGAGTTGTAGCTTTATTATCATTTATTTGGCAGTTAATATTCACTTATAAATAAATACATATCATGTTTTTCTTTCTGGGATTATGTTATTTCACTCAGGATAAGTTTTGTCTAGTTGTATCTATCTTCCTGAAAATGTCATGATGTTATTTTTTTAACCTGCTGAATAATACTCCACTGTATAGATTTACCATAGTGTGTTTTTCCATTTTTCTGTCGAGGGACATCTTATTTCCAGTCTCTGGCTATTGCAAATAAAGCTGCTATAAACATTTTTCAGCAAGTGTCCTTATGGTATGATGGAGCATCCTTTGGGATTCCCAGGAGTGGTATAGCTAAGTTTTGATTCCCAATTTTCTAAGAAACTTCCATATTAATTTCCAAAGGGACTGTATAAGTTTTCACTCCCATCAACAAGAGAAGAATGTTCCCTTGGGAGGAGCCAGTAATTTAAAAAATGAGAATACTGGCTGGATTAACTACAAACAAATATACACAATATATTTTGGGTCTAATTTTAATAATTTAAAATCTAATTCATGATCTTATTAAATCTTTTCTGTGTACGTGTGCTGCAAATACATGAATGAACAGTCCATGTGTGCCTGGTGAATATTGAGGCTAAAAGAGGGTGATTTATTCCCTTGAACCTGGAGTTACAGATGTTTCTGCGTTATCTCGTTGCTTCCAGGAACTTATTCCATATCTTTTGATAGATCAACATGCACTATTAACTACTAACCATTCTCTCCATCTTTCATTTCCTAGTTTTGTTCAACAAACTAAATTAAAAAAAAATCAAAATATGCCTGTGTAATTTGATTAGAATATAAATAGACACTATAACAGAAAAATTATATTTTCTTAAAACAGTGCTTACAATTTTTCAAGATAGTTAAAATCTTTCATGAAACAATTTGTAAATATCTTAAGAATATTGTGTTTAAATGGACAGTATATGTCTTTTGGGGTTTTCGTTTCTGTGAAGAGAAATCATGACTAGGGAAGCTCATTATATATGCAACATTTAATTAAGTCTGGCTTAGTATTTCAAAGGCTTAGTCCATTATCATTATAGTGGAAAATGGCTCCTTCAAGGCAGACTGAGTGCTGGGAGAAGTAGCTGAGCCATCTGCATCTTGATCCAATGGCAGCTAGGGGGAGACTAGATTCCACATTAGGTGAAACCTGAGTGTACAAGACCTCAAAGCCCACTTACACAACAATGAACTTCCTCCAACAGGGCCACAACTCCACCAATAAGGACATGCCGTCTAATAGGGCAACTCCTTACAGTCAAGACTTCACATACATGAATCTACTGGGGCAAAGTCGATCAAAATCACAACAGTGTACTTATGAGGAAACTCCAAATAATGCTCATAAATAAAATACCAAATTTAAAAATATGTTTGAGATGTGTAGCAAGAAGGGGAATTTGTGTTTTGAGTGTTGAGAATTTATACCCAAGAAAATTCCATGAAATTTCTTTTTTCATGGATAGGACAAAATTCAGACTTGATTGGCTTACCTCTAATATGTTCTAAATAAATATAGATTTGTATTTCCAGTGTCATCCAGTATTTTCAAATGATAAATACTAAAAGTGGAGATAAATATTCATCACATATATAACAGCTTATTTATATGTTAGTTCTACTGACATTGAGAAAGTATATATAAGATTTAGGAATATTGTCCATGAATGAATCTGTGTTAGGTTTCTGAGAGCTTACGAGAAAACCTCAAGTAAACAAGACAAGTCTTGTAATTTCTGTTCTTCAATAGCACAGAATTGTTCTTGGAATATGTTTTCATGCCCTTGTCAGATGTAGTAATTAGGATTGGGTTTTGCTTCTGATTAACCATCACTTTACTCTTTGTTATTCTAGATAATGTTTCTATCCCAAATTGCCCTCATGACAAGAAAATGGCGGGGGGCATGGAGACAGTGGAAGTCACTAGAGAGATAATAATACTGCAGCAAAGAGACAAGAGGAAGTATTGACCATATCACCAGAAATGAAGTCTGTTCATCTTGTTAAGGCCCTGTGCATCAAAGGTGAAAATATTTTATGAAACATACAGAATCTGTATGTCACCTCAGAATATTTTTCTGGTGATAATAGCTGCTTTTACTTGTGCACCTGTGGTGAGTGTCCCAAACCTGAATATCCAGATCCTTTTATGTCTACTAAGGACTCTGTGTTTATGACTGGGTATTGGGACCATAATAGACTAGTTCATCCACCTAAAGAAAGCATAGTCTTAATTTTTCTTTGCCATTTCAATCACTTCCTATTTTCATAGGACAGCATAAAATCTGTGTTCCTATTAGAAAGCAAGTACCGGCTTATGTTTTACCTGACACAAGAACTACTAATCACATAGATCTCTTTGTAATCTATTCATCTGACTTTTCTTGGTAGAATAATGTAACAAATAGTATTGCATTTAGTTTAGGTCCTGTTCATGCTACTATGTCTTACAAAAATTATGAATAAATCCCTCTGTTCTTTGGCCCAGAGGTGAAGTACAAAAGAAGAAAAATTATTCAATGTGGTGATTTTATATTAATTAATTGGGGTCCTCATGGAAGAATTATTTCCAATCATTTCTCTGATAATATAGTCAATGGTGTAATTATAATCAGTTGCTTCTATGGCATATTTATTACACATGGGAACAAATTAAATGCCATTTACAAGGTTTGCAAGGAAATTTAAGTTTTAATGTTAAATAGTTACAACAAGAAAATTGTTACATTTTCACATCACATTCCAGCCAATTCCCATGAAGGTATGGCTGATGGAATAGCTAAAGCACTAGAAGGAAAGGACCTTTATTTCTGGTGGCAGTGAGTAACAAATGATGCTTTCACCAGTCTAATATTATTCATTGCATTTCTAATTTGTTTACTTAAAAGATATTCTTGGATCAATAATCTATTAGATTTATCAACATCTTAAATTGAAACTACTGTGGACATACTTCATTTGAAGAATTAAAAGGGGGACTTGTCAAAATACAGTCCGTGAATGAAATACTATGAGGAGATTTCTGTCAGCTTGTACGAAAATGCTAAGCAAACAATACAAATACCTAGTAACTTCTGTCCCTCCATATCATGGGTTGTTCCTGGAATGTACTTTCATGACTCTCCCAGGTGGAATACATATGACTGGGTTTTCCTTCACATTGCCCATCATATTACCCATTATTACTCTGAACACTGTGTCCAAGAACAAGTTGTTCTCATGACTGTATCCATCCTAAACTCACGTGATGTTGCCTTTGTGACTCTATACAATTTGAAATCAAGAGAACTTTCTTCACTTTACCTTGATTAACCCTCAGAATGCCCTCAGAATATAAATTATTTGATGCCCTGAATAAAGTTACCTATTGTTTTCTAAATTTTTGAAATTTAACAGTAATTTTGTGTACATAGAAGTGTACTTGTGTATATATATAAGGGTTGAGGCCACAGGTGTGTGTGTTTGTGTGTGTGTATGTGTGTGTGTATGTATGTGTGTGTATAATTAAAATTATTGGTATATCTAAATTCATAACTGATTTTTAGAAATATTGAGTCTGAGTTGGCTTTCCCGTGCAGTCTGGATGTACTATCACCAAAACACATGGTTTCTGCTTATTAGTGTATAAAAGAGCCATGGGGAATAAAGAAAATATTTTTGTTTGTTTGTTTTATGAATTTATTTATTTACTTTACATCTGGATGACAGTTTCTCCTCTGTCTTCTCCTCCAGGTTTTCCCTCTCATCTCTCCTCTCAATTGTAGCTCTTTCTTCTCAGAGATGAGGAGGTCTCCCATGGTTATCAACCTTCCTTGGCTTATAAAGTTGCTGTAGGACTAGCCATTTCTTCTATCGAGACTAGACAAGGTAGCCAATTCGGGGTAAATGGTCCAAGGACAGGCAACATAGTCAGAGGCAGCCCGTACTCCAGTTGTTAGGGAGCCCTGTTAGGGATCCTGCATGAAGACCAAACTGCAATCTGTTAGAAATGCATAGGGGGCCTAGGTCCATCCCATGCATGGTGTTTGGTTCACAGTTCAGTCTTTGCGAGCCCCTGTCTATGAGGTTAATTGATTATGTAGGTTTTCTTCTGGTGTCCTTGACCCCTCTTGCTCCTCCAATCCTTCCTATTCTTCTCCCATATGAATCCTTGTGTTCTGCCAGTCTGGCTCTTGGTCTTGCATATGTTTCCATCAGCTTCTGGAAACCTCTCAGAGTACAGATCTCCTAGGTCCCTGCCTGTGAGTATAGGTCTACAAGTATATCCTATCTGCATTTATGGTGTCAAAGATGTGTTCTCTCTTATGGCATTGGTCTCAATTTGGACCAGTTATTGGCTGACCATTTCCTCACATTCTATTACATCATTATCCTTGCACATCTTGTTGGTAGGACAAATTGTGGACTGAAGGTTCTGTAGCTCAATTGACATCCTTATTCTTCCATTGGATGTCTTGCTTGATTACGAGAGGTGGGTGTTTCAAGTTCCATATCCCATACTGCTAGGAGTCTTAGCTAGGGTCACTCTCATAGGTTCCTGGGAGATTCCCTTGTCCTAAAAATCTAAAAGTTGAAGAATTTTTGTTTGAGAGACCAAGAGATGGCTCTGTAGGTAATAGCATTGCTTCACAAATATAAGGATATGTGTACGGATCCCAGTATCATTTCATAAATGCATATATGCCTAGTCAGAACTCACAAATGTGGAGAGTAAGACTTCCCTTAAGGACAGAATGTTTCACCCCCTTTAGAACATCCTGTCTTTTCTCAGTTTCTTTCCAAAATAAAAGATTTTATCTAGCATAGAATTGCTACATAATAAATACCTCTTTACCTGTGTATATTGTTATTCACATCTGTATAGACACATGCACGCACACCACATACACACAGAGCATGATACTTATTCCAAAAAATGTAATTGGAAACAATTACCGAATAACGTATTTCCTTCCTTGTGTTAGGTTAACAGCTGACATTTAGCAATATTTTAAACTGTTTCCTAATAACGTTAGAATGTAAAAGAGATTATGATGTGTATAATGTAAATGGCCTACAATAGCTGTTATTTGATGACTCATAGTTTATTCATTGTTTTATTACCTCATATTATTTATAATCCCATTAGCATTGCTAAGCAGAAAAATAAAAAACTGATGAATAGGAACCTATTGCTTCTTTTGAAAACCTGTAAGGTTTAGGAAGAGTTAAAAGTCATCAAAGATTACAAAGTTAAAGTTGTTGCTATGGATAAAAAAGTGGATATCCTATAAATTTATTGCTTCTGTTCCAGGTTGGCTACTAACCTATATTCTGTTCAATAAAATACTTAAGGAGGTATTCATTGTTAGTATTCTGTCTAATCTCTACCTCCACAGTTACCTGGCAACAGCCAGGTAGGCCTGCCTACTATAAAAGGGACTGCTTGCCCCCTCCTCCCTCTCTTACTCTCTTACTCTCTTGGCTCTAGCTTCTCTCTGTCCTCTCTACCCTCCCCTTTCCCTTCTCTCTCTCTCCACATGATTATGGCTGGACTCCATTTTCTCTCTCTCTCTCTTTCTCTCTCTTTCTTTCTCTTTCTCTCTCTGCCTCTCTACTACCTTCCTGGCTCCCCTCCATAGGCCCTGAATAAACTCTATTCTATGCTATCCTGGTGAGTGACTGGTCCCTCAGAGGGAAGGGATACCTTGGCATGGGCCCCACTGAGACATCCCCTTCCCCCATACCTCTCCACACACTCACAGAACATACTCTTTATCTCCTTATCTTTTTATAAACACAACATTCATGACTCGTGGGTACTCTTTGTATTTTATTGTTTTACTGCTAAAAGATAAGTATTTGAAGAAACTTAAATTCTCAAGTAAAAACAAATATGTGTTTGAAAGATTTTCTGTTTTAAAACGGAAGTCTAATAGTCTGATTACAATAGGACATGATCATGAATGAAGACAAATTAGGCATGAATTCTATGTTAAATTTTTACTTTAAATTTTTACAATAAATCACCTTTAGGTGATTTATTGGACATGGGTTTGCAAGCTGCTCAACTCCTCAGAATGTGGACAACCAGTCTGCTTTTTCACAATTGATGAAAAACTATGTACAGGTATATCAAACTGCTGACTCCAAAGACCCTCTGGGTACCAGGCATCAATAATTCAACAAAGTTATACAGACAAATGCCTCATTCTCAGCCTACTATAACACATTTCATGACTAGATTTTGATCTCATAGTACTTTAAATGTTTGCTCATTAAGCTGCCAGTAAAGTAATTTGTTTTATCTTTACAGGATTTGTGAATATATATTTTTTTAATTTAAGTTATTGAAACTCCAGGATGTCAGTAGGAAACGAGTTGTTAATGTTGGTGACACATTAATTTGAACCAAGAGTGTCAAGTCCAGCCTCCCTCGAACGGAAATGAATTCTTAGAGTAAGGATCCCATGGCTAGTTGTGGGGCCCAGGGAACAGTCAAACTGGGAGGAGTTCATTTGGAGGAAGAGTGGGGTCAAGTCCTGTCAAACCTCAAATATCTCATCTAGAGAATGGTAAGAAGTGGATCTATTCCCTTCCCTGCCTTGGGCCTGCATGTCCCTACCAATACAGTCCTGCATACCCCATCTTTACCCACACCAGGTGAAGTCACATAGTCTCAACCAGGTTAAACTTCCTATCTCATCATAAGGTCCTAGCCATAAAACACCTAGAATTCTTCCCTATGCAAGTGGGACATCCCCAGCACCCTGGCCCTGACTAATACATCCATCCCAATAACTCCTACTCATTCCCAAAGGAAAGAAAAAAAAACCTTTGCTTCCCTCCCACCCTCAATTCAACAAGCTTCTCCCTGAAGCCTGACTACCAAGAAGACTGTTCTTGGCAATGACTCACTGCCTGAGGTCTCCATCACCCTTTTTGTTCTTTATTCTCTTCCTCTCTCTGGATCTGCCTATTGTGGTCCTGGCAATCACACTGTTAAGGAAAAGAATACAGATTAGGAATAACAGCTGGTGGTCCCTCAGTTGTATTCTCTGCATTCAGTTTCCTCTCCTTTCTACACACACTCTTGCTCAGCTGTAAGCTAACCTGAGTAATGCTATGATGTGTCACCAGTGAACTGTAAATAAGAGTGAAATTTTCAAAAGAAAACTGTTTGACCAGCATTTTCTCCCTTTTTCATACATATCTTTTAAAATATCAATGTTTCTCAAATGCAAAGAAGATAATGAAGTGGAAGGAACCAAAAAATAACAATAGTCATTTAGAGGAAAATCAATACACAGGCCTAGAATTCAGAGAGACTATGGATAAATATGTCTGTTTCTGTCATATGTGTTGTCCTCCCTGGAATTTCTCTCCTGTACATCATTAGACCCCAAGAAATCGCTGTACCCAGATTGAAAAAAACCCCAAAGAGAACACCAGGAACCACAATGCCTATGTCAGCACATGAGAGTCTTTATTCAAGCTCATGCTTGGGCCACATACCTTCCTGATGGAATAAGAAGGAGTGTGAACCCCAGCTCTAGGTGAAGGGGTTTTATAAAGGAAAAAACCCACAAGCAGGGGTTTTAAAACCTTGACATTGCATGAGAAGATACAGGAATGTTGGTCTCTTTCCCAGAGCCCAAGGGTGGGGGCCATATCACTCCAAGGACAGCGTCTTAAAAGAGAGTTTGGAAGAGAAGATGGAATCTGTTCTGCTGCTTTTTGCCTCTTCATTGTCCATGCCTCTCTAACAGCAAGTTAATTTAGAGTGGAGTCTTATGAACAAAATGGAGTTAACTCTCCTACCCCAGTTCCTTCATTTCCCCATCTTCTAGTTGCTTTGGAGGCCAATCTTGGGATCCTTGCGGTCTTGATTGTGTTAATTTGCTGATAGTGAGATCTCATTATTAGTAACTGGATAGCCCCTAATCTCTGTTTTATATATTGTAAAAGCTTGTTTGTGATACATGGTCTCAAGGTGAGGAGAAGTAAAAGAATAAATAATGGTCTCATGAGAATGGAAATAAGAGTTGTTAACCATGGGAAGGAATCAAATGGTGAATGGTATCGACTTTTAGATTTTTTTATTTTTTTCTGGCACCTATCTCGGCTTTCCCTGACCTTATCCAGTGATGCTCAAATTACTCTGGAATTGTTAACATAGAAGCAGTATTCCTAATGTATGGTGGCACATAGCTCTCTTTGTCAAAGCTCTCTTTAACAAAGTCTAATCTCCATCTGTTTTGTAACACTACTTTCGCCAAAGAATCTGCATTGTTAGATGTCTTTATCTACTATGTCTGTCTTTAAACTGTTATATTTTTTTTCCTGTTATGTTATCATAGCTATCTTTAGCTCTTTCACTCCTCTCTTTACCTCCTCCACTGGGAATCCTATTGAGGACCCCATGTTCAGTCTGATGGTTGGCTGCACCATCCCATCTGCATTTTTCAGACTATGGCAGGGCCTCTCTGAAAACAGCAATATCAGGCTCCGGTCAGCAAGCACTTCTTGACATCCACAATAGTGTCTGGGTTTGGTGACTGTATATAAGATGGATCCCCAGGTGGGGCAGTCTTTGGATGGCCTTTCCTTCAGTCTCTGCTCCACATTTTGTCTCCATATTGGCTCCCCATGAGAATTTTGTTCCCTTTTCTAACAAGGACCAAAGCATCCACATTTTGTGCTAGGGACAACACACAATGACAAGGAATGCCTACAGTAGGCCATGATGGAGACATCTCAGAAGCCCGTGGCAGTTCCTTGTAAAGAGGATGGTATCTTGGACCTTGAGAAGCAGGAGGCACATCGCTCCAGGGGACCCACCATAAGGGACTGACCACAGTATGCTGGGATGGACACATCTCAGTAGCCCACAGCAGCTCTTTGTAAAAAACAGTTGTTCCTATTTCTCCTAACCTTACCCCTGGACAATAGCTGTATAAATTTCATTTGTGTGTGACTGTTTTCAGTTGGCCTTGGTGTGCATAATTATTCTATCATATCTGACTTTCTTACTTCTTTCTTCTTCTGCTCTGGTGAATTCTGTGAAACTAGATGTTTCTTGATGTGATGGTTCTTAAATAATTAAAAATTGAGGCAAGGAGCATAGCACACCACAGTCCTAATGGCCCAGGTGCATGCTGTGTGTTCTCATCTTGGAAACAATGCAATAACTGCACAATGGCCGTTTCTGATTAATGCTTGACTTGCAAAAAATAGTTTGAAGAGATTATTAGAAAATGAAATAGAGCCAACATTGGGACCCCAAGAAAGGAAAAATCTATTGAAGTTATGAAATAAGTTTTATATAAGATTTAAGAGTAGTTCCTAGATAAGGAAGTATAGAACACATAAAATCATATACTAGTAAAATTAAGTCAAAACACTGGGACTCTTAGGAGAGTCATTGTGTGCAATGCACAGAAGTAGAAAGCTAGTGGAACTGCTGAGTTAAGGGTCAATCTGATTCTTTCTGGCCACTGCCTGGCAGCTTTGCCCATGTCATTTATCATTAGAGCTTCACAGGAAAATGCAAGTAGCTGACCTCAGAGCTCTGAGCTCTGAAGTATAATAAGTTAAAAGATAAACTTGAAATAATGATAAGTTTGCAATTATTATTATTTCGGCTACAGGCCTGGGAACAGGGAAGCTTGAAACTTTGGGGAACAATTGTAATTCTTAATTCTTTGTGAGACAAGGTTATTCTTTTGAATTTGATTTGGCAATGATTATACAATGTCTTTTTTGCTACCTGCTGTTGGAGTATCAATAAAAGACTGGGACAAGAAAAAGGCAAAGAAGTGAGGTGAATGAGAGAGAGAGAGTGAGTGAGTGAATAAGAGGGTGAATGAAAGAGCATGTAGAGAGTGAGTGAGAGAGCATGAGAAGAGTTTGTGAAGAGTGAGTGAAGAGAGAATGTGAGGTGTGTATGGAGAGTGCCTGTGTGAGTGAAAGGAGAGTGCATGTTGTGTGTGTGAGGTGTGTGTGAGGTATATGTGAGAGTGTGTGTGAGAGTGAGAGGGGACCGCATAGAGGTGTGTAGGAGTGTGGGAGTTCAAGAAAGGAAAAGCACACAGGAGAAAAGCAGAGTGTGCAAGAGAATGCAGAGTGTGTGCAGCCTCAAGCTGTGAGCAAATGAGCAAGAAAGAAACCAAAGAGTGAGAGAGAAGAGAGAGGTACTTTAAACCTTGAAAAAATTGCCTGTCAGCTTGTATCCAAAAAGTAATCTGTGTATATTTATTATGTACCTTCCACATATCCCTGCTTCGAGTTGAGAACTCTGATCCTGTGTCAAGGCTGGAGCCAGACAACTTTGGTCTTCCTTCATCTTGAAATTGATGTGGTCTGTGAATTGTTTGGGCTAATATCCACTTAATCAGTGAGTACATGCCATGAATGTTCTTTTGTGATTGAGTTACGTCACTCAGGATATTTTCTAGTTCGATCCATTTATCTAAAAAATTCATGAATTCGTTGTTTTTAATAACTGAGTAATACTCCATTGTGTAAATGTACCACATTTTCTGCATCCAGAAAATGTTGAAGGACATCTGGCTTCTTTCCAGCTTCTGGCTATTATAAATAAGGCTGCTATGAACATCGTGGAACGTGTGTCCTTCTTATGTTGCAGCATCTTCTAGATATATACCCAGAAGAGGTGCAGTTGGGTCCTCAGGTAATACTATGTCAAATTTTCTGACAAACCTCCAGAGTAATTTCCAGCTTTCAATTCCACCAACAATGAAGGAGTGTTCTGCTTTCTTCACATCTTTGTCAGAATCTGCTGTCACCTGAGTTTTTAGTCTTAGCCATTCTGACAGGTGTGAGGTGGAATCTCAGGGTTGTTTTGATTTGCATTTCCCTGATGACTAAGGATGTTGAACATTTCTTTAGGTGCTTCTTAGCTGTTTGGTATTTCTCAGTTGAGAATTCTTTGTTGAGCTCTGTACTCCATTTTTAATAGGGTTATTTGGTTTTCTGGAGTCTAACTTCTTGAGTTCTTTGTATATATTGGATATTAGCCCTTTATTGAATGTAGGATTCGTAAAGATCTTTGCCCAATCTGTTAGTTGCCATTTTGTCCTATTGACAGTGTCCTTTGCCTTACAGAAGCTTTGCAATTTTATGAGGTCCCGTTTGTATATGTTTGATCTCAGAGCATAAGCCATTGGTGTTCTGTTCTGGAAATTTTCCCCTGTGCCCATGTGTTTGAGTCTCTTCCCCACTTTCTCCTCTATTAGTTTCAATGTATCTGGTTCTATTTGGAGGTCCTTGATCCACTTGGACTTGAGCTTTATACAAGTAGATAGGAATGGTTTGATTTGTATTCTTCTACATGCTGATCTCTAGTTAAACGAGCACCATTTGTTAAAAATGCTGTATTTTTTCCATGGGATGGTTTTGCCTCCTTTGTCAAAGATCAAGTGACTATATGTGTATGGATTCATTTCCGAGTCTTCATTTCTATTCCATTGATCTACCTGCCTGTCTCTTTACCAATACCATGTAGGTTTTATCACTATTGCTCTGTAGTACAGCTTGAGGTCAGGGGTGATGATTCCCCCAGAAGTTCTTTTATTGTTCAGAATAGTTTTTGCAATCCTGGGTCTTTTTGTTATTCCAGATAAATCAGAGAATTGTTCTTTAAAACTCTGTGAAGAATTGAGTTGGAATTTTGCTGGGAATTGAATCTGAAGATTGACTTCGGCAAGATGGTCATTTTTACTATATTAATTCTGCTGATCCATGAGCATGGGAGATCTTTTCATCTTCTGAGATGATTTTCAATTTCTTTCTTCAGAAACTTAAAGATCTTGTCATACAGATCTTTCACTTGCTTGGTTAGAGTCACACCAAGGTATTTTATATTATTTGTGACTATTGTGAAGGGTGTCATTTCCCTAATTTCTTTCTTAGCCCATTTATCCTTTCAGTAAAGGAAGGCTACTGATTTCTTTGAGTTAATTTTATATCCAGGTACTTTGCTGAAAGTTTTTTTTTATCAGATTTAGGGGTTCTCTGGTGGAATTTTTGGGGTCACTTATTTAGAGTGATCTTTTGACTTCTACCTTTCCAATTTGTATCCCTTTGACTTCCTTTTCTTTTTGTTTTGTTTTTTGTTTGTTTGTTTGTTTTTTCCTGAGCACTTTACTTTTAATGTGGTCAAATTAGATAGGAAAAAAATCAATATTACAGTATTAGAAATTGCACAAATTGAGGTAGAAAACCACATTGCCTTTCCTAAGCTATACTCTACTTTCTCTAGAAGGGTGACTTTCAGGAGTCTACTTGATAAAAATAGTAAGTAAGCATAATTTACCTTTTTTGATCTTTTAAGTCTTTTTTCCATTTTTTTACATATTTCTTGCCTTGACAACAGGGATCCAGCTATTTTCTTGTTATCCTGATGTGATGGATAACACACACCTGGTCTTTTTTCAGAAAAATAATTTAAAGAAAGGCAGCTTCCCAAACCACAGGCAAAAAAAGCCAGAAGCTCAGCATTATAAACTGTGATTTCTTGGTAGACAAACATTCCAGCCATGGAACCTCATACCTTTCTTCCTGGTTGAAAACCCTAGGCACACTATTTAATGTCGTTATTCATTGTCCTGTCTCCTGGAATATTTTCTGTCATACTTACCTGTAGGTCCTTCTTTTCTTTACAGATGTGCAAGCAGACTGAAATAGCAGTGAGAGTAGATGTTCTATTAAAAAAGGAATTAGACATTCACTTCTATTTCCATTAGGAATTCACTGTTTCTGTTGTGGTGTACATGATGTTGTGATGTACATGAAGGCAGAAGGATTTGTCGATATCAGAATTCACCACCCATGTGCTCTCTAGTTTTCCTATTTCTATTGGAAAGTTAATAATAGGCCATATACTAGATACAGATTAAAAACATAGTTTTCCAAATTGCTCAGATCATTATCTGTTAGGTAACGGCCTTCTTCTTACCATAAATTCAACATCAGACTTCTCTGAGCATCATAGTTGCTCCTTAAGTCTGTAATAGTCTCTCTTTTTTTTTTTTGCTTTATCATTATTTTTCTTTTTTATTGCATATTGTATTTATTTACATTTCAGATGTCATCTCCTTTCCTCCTCCCCCCAAGAAACCCCCTATCCCATCCATCTGCCTCCTTTTTGCTTTTATAGCATTTTAATTACATGCAAATACTAAGGTCAATTCTAGGTTGAGGAACTAGCAATACAATAGATGCAAAAAGTCCAGGAACAAGCAAGACAATAAACACAAATAGTCAAAGAACAAGCAAGGCAATAAACAAACTTCCATGATCACTCCCATGATCATTATTTCTAAGAGCTTATCAGAATGACCCAGATAGCTAAGCCTACTTCCCTGTCCTAACACAAAGTCATTTTCATGTCTGAAGCCTACTTCTTTGTTCTAATCTAAGATTTAGATTCCTTCCTGAAATTACTTCTTTGTTCTAGCCTAATGCCTGCAGTCCTTTTCCTTGTCCTTGGCCAATGTTAGATTCCTGCCAAGCAGACCCAAAAGCTCTCCACATCTCTACCTTTTTTTATTTCATAAACAAGACTGAGCCTGTCTTAAGTCGTTCTGACAAGAATGCCTTCTTTACCCATCTGGAATATGTCTTATCAAAAGCAATGGATTTCTGTCTTAGATTGGTAAGGTTCTGTGCAGAATCTTACTCATCCTTGGCTTGCAAGCCTGTTAAATTAACAATTCTGTCTGGGGATCCATTTTCAGTTTCAAGTCATGTACTTTGGCCACCAACATGTTGAACCTCCTTCTGATAATTTGAATAGGACATAGAGCATCAAACCATTGTTCCAAATGCCTATATAAATCCTATTGTATACTCAACACATTAGAAGCTTTTTTTTGCTAAATTATTAACAAATGTAGCTGTCTTAACTTCTTGTGTCAAAGCAATTGCAGAATCAGTGATGCTAGCAACTAAAATAATTAAAGCTGTTATACCAGCAATAATCAAGCCCATTACCCTCTTGCTTCTGCTTAAAGCCTTACTCACTTCTTCCAGCACTTGCAAGCTTTTTTCAGAAAATCAAGGTTTTCTAATATTCACAGCAGTAAGACAAAAGCTAGTTGCTAGACTCCCATAACAGACATGTCAGGTTTCAACACAGTAACATAATTTGAAAGTATACAGTTAATGCAACTTTCAATAAATTCTGTAGAAGAGATAAAAGTAATTTTAACTTGACAATTAAAAGAACCTTAACATATACTCTAAAACTTTTTGAAATCCAGATCCTGTCCCAACTTTATCTCTTGGTATCATAACATCATAGAGAACTGCAGGTAACTTCCAAATATGTCTCTGAAAATATCCAGATCCAGTCTTTCAAAGGAAGACAGTTATTTCCAATATTAGATTGATTTATAGAACAGTACATGATTGAGTCAAAATAACTGATCACCTTTAAGAAAAATCCAAGAGTCATTGTAACTTCTCTTTTTGATCTCTCTGTCCCACAAATTCTAAAACTTGAGGTAAGGCAGCTTGTCCCATCTGGGATATAGGCAAGCAAATGTGGGTCAGGAACATATGTCCAATACAGCTTCCCAGTTACCCTTGTCAGGGCACTCAGCAAGCTCACAGGTCAGCCTCATTCTTTGTCTCAGCAACAGCATGTCTCACCAATCATTCTGGCAGCCAGCATGCTCCTTCAGCATCCTGCAGAAAAAACCACAAACATGTCCTCTTCCCTATATTAGGTACCTGGTCAGGATCATGCCATATGCCAGTAAGTAGATCCTTCGTTTTCACCTAGGCATAAGTATGTCTAGTTGTTGGGTGTCATAGACACTCAGCAGAAAGTTCCTTGGTATCCTTTTTTTTTTAAATTTATAATAAAAGAGCATAATTTAAATAAATTTGTGGTGTATGGGGATATACCTCCCTCTTTTTTTTTTATTTTATGGAGATATTCTTTTAAAGTTTCATGGACCTGTTTCACAATATCTTGTTCTTGAGGGTTATAAGAAATCCCCGTAATAAATTGTTGTCAAAAAGTCCCAACTACTTGACTACATTTGCCAGTTCCATTATCTGTTTTTTATTGGATATTTTATTTATTTAACTTCAAATTTTATCCCCTTTCCCCATCCCCCCCCCCCAAGCCCCCTTATCCCATCCCCTCTGCTCCTATGTTTATGAGGGTGTGTCCCCACCCATCCACCCATTCCCACCTACCTGCTCTCGAATTCTCTAACACTAGGGCATCCAGCCTTCCAGGGATCAAGGCCCTTCTCTCCCACTGATGCCTGATCAGGCCATCCTCAACTACCTATGCAGGTGGAGCCATGGGTCCCTCTCTTTGTGTTCCCAGGCTAGTGGTTTAGACCCTGGAAGCTTTGGTTGATTGGTATTGTCTGAACCTATCATATGAGGAAATCTATATCTGGGTAAGATATCTTCTAGTAATTCTTCGGCCACTACCTTTGCTGTCTCAGCCTTAGTTGGGAATTCCTCTGTCCATCTGGAGAAAATGTCTACAAATACCAGCTGATATTTGTATCCATATCTTCTCAGCTTGACCTCTGTAAAATCAAATTTTCCAGTAGCCCCCCAGACTCTTACCTTGCAGTCAGGAACCTGGATGTTTGGGGTTTCTCTTAGTATTAGTCAGCTGGCAAGCTTCATAACTTGTCACTATATCCTCAAGAGTGCCCTGTATATCCTTTAAAGTCACTTTAGATTGTCTCACTGTGTCTGCCATTCATCTCACTCTCATGTGAGTGACTCTGTGTATCTTTGTGAGAATGGTTCTTGTTAAAGAGGTGGGTAATATTAGCTTATGTTTAATTGATCGTCATCAGCCATTTAATTTTTTCTTCTGTATATGTCAGTTTCTCTTGGTGGTTCAGGTAGGGCAGTGGCCAGTCTAGAGATGGCTGTTTCCTTTAAGGCTACCTCTTTAACAGCCTTGTCAAACAGGCTATTACCTCTAGCCATTGATACTGTTCCTTTTTGGTGCCCTGGGCAATGAATGAGGTTTTTTTTTTGACAACCAAAGTGCTTTAAGACACTGTAGAATTTTATTTTTGAGAGTTCTTTTCTTTTGTTGTTAGGAGCCCTCATTCTTGATAAATGGCTCTATGTACATGAGCAGTTGTAAATTTTTATCTGGATGTCTGTATAGATTTTTAACACCCTGTCCTTTTCTTATGACTAGGGCCTGTATTAATGTTATTAGCTTGGCTCTTTGTGCTGCAGTGGAGGAAGAGACTGAGTCTAGATTACCTCTATTTCTGTAGTCACCTTTACCCCTGCTCTCCTCTGACCCTCATGGATAAAGCTGTTCCTGTCTGTCAACTAGGTCTGCTCTGCCCCCAACAGAGGAGAATACCTCAAGTCAGGTTGGGTACTGTACACCTGGACCATAACCTTACCACATTAACAGAGTGGTTAGTCTAAGTCAGGGTCAGGTAGACACAGTCACAGCATTCAGGGATACAGGCAGCTAAAAAAAAAAATAACTCAGCCAGGGTTGATTAGTAAAGTCTCATAATGAATCATGTAAGCACTACTGAACCATCAATCAGAAGGCTGCTTGAGTACCTCTTCTATTGCATAGGGGATAGTCACGATCAAATTCTGTCTCAAAGTTAATTTATATGTATCTTTGACCTACAGTGTTGTGGCTACAAAAATATGTAGGCGAGGAGGCTACCCTCTTGTCAGTGGGTCTAGTTTCTTTGATAAATAAGTCTCTGGCTGTTTTCCTGGTCTTAGAATTTGGGTCAAGACTCCTTTAGCTATTCCTCCTCTAGCAATCTGTTGAAGCTTGGCATTTCTTTTCTCCTGGATTCAAGGCTTTGTAGGCTAGAAGAATTCTAGTCAAATCTCTATTTAATGTATTTCCTTTGTTAATCTGTACTCTTCTGTACTCTCTCTCTCTACACCTTCCATTAGATCCCTCAACAACTTTTTTTTAAAATTTTTTATTTCTCTGTAACTACTTTCTAGCATCCTGTGTTAACTGAAGAATAAAAGCCAGGGCTACCTTGCTAAAATTTTCTGTTTTCTCGGGGTCTATGTGTATATAGCCTTACACACATAGCCTTTATGGACTTTTATCAATTTTTTGTCTAACATCATATCTATACTTTGGCCAAATTACTGTTGAGACCTGCTGAAAGAGCCTGGTGGTAAATCTGGGTAAGCTCTCTACCTTCTACCATGCTGAAGTCCCAGTCTGTGTTGGTTTCCGAAGGGCTAGCAATGAATTTCTGGGCCCATGTGGTGAAAAGAACCTGTAGAAGCTTTGGGTAGGTGATTGCACTGAGTACCCTAAGGCATCTGGAAGGGAGTGAGTGTTACTTCTCAATGGGCTGGCTGAGTGTCAGTGAAGACCCTCTCTTAACAACTCAGAAACCACATATGTTTAGATAGAAACTGAACACTTCTCCTGGCAAGAAGGCTAGCCATTTACTGACCAAAATAAGGATCAGGAGTCTGTTCCAAGCTCTGGTGAGGGATATATCTGTTTATTGGGTCCTCTCCTATCCAGGTGTGGAGCCCTGCTCTCTGGGAACTCACCTTCCAATTCAATGAGAGCCTAGTTAAGGCCTCAGGAGGACCCAGCCTTAGACCTATTTAGGGGACCTGGATGCCTGTGTGCTCTGTGCCTGTGCTCGACAGAAGGGGAGTGGGGATGATGTGTTATAAAAAGTTAAAGAGATATAGAATGTTCTGTGGATGAGTGTGGAGAGGTTTGAGGGAAGGAGATGTCTCAGTAGGTCCGTGTTGAGGCATCCCTTCCTCCTGAAGGACCAGCCACATGATGATATAGTATAGAACAGAGTTTACTTAGGGCATGGTAAGGGGAGGAGAAGGGGGAGGGGGGAGGGAGAGGGGGAGAGAGGAGGCAGGAGAGGGGAGAGGGGAGGGGGAGGGAGGAGGGAGGAGAGAGGAGAGGAGAGGAGAGGAGAGGAGAGGAGAGGAGAGGAGAGGAGAGAAGTAGAGGCCAGCCATGAGCACATGAAGAGAGGGGAAGTAGAGGCCAGCCATGAGCACATGAAGAGAGGGGGAAGGGGATTGGGAAGGGATTATGGGACAGAGCAGGAGCAGGAAGACAAGAGATCAAGAGATCAAGAGAGGGAGGAGGGGCAAACAGCCCCTTTTATAGTGGGACAGGCCTACCTGGCTGTTGCCAGGTAACTGTGGGGAGGAGCATAACTGGCTGATGCCAGATAACTGTGGGGTGGAGTTTAGACAGAAAGCTAACAGGGGATAAGCCAGTGTAAGCTGTAAAACACGGAGCCTGTCCTGAGCAAAGTGGTAGTCACCAAGTGATTGTTGGGAATTGAACTCAGAACCTCTGGAAGAGAAAGTAATGCTATTACCTCTGAATCATCACTGTAGCCTAGTGTCAAAGGACACAGAGTATCTATTTCACATGCCCTGCACAGATCCCCCTCCCAACCCTACAGCAGATTCCACCTGGAAGGGTGATGGGGCTGGAGCTCATTGCTGGACTGGAGCAAGCTCCTGTTGTTCTTTGTCATCCTGTGGTTGTTAATGTTGACAAAGAAGCATTAGCAGGGAGAAAGAGGGAAGACTTTTGAAACACTTTATCTCTTACTGTTGACACCATAGGGAGATGAAAGGTTCCTCTCCAGTGGCCATCTAACATCAAAAGGTGGCCACTCCAAGTCGCTATAAGTGGTCTTTAGCCCTAACATCCTTAAAATGTGTCAGAGTAAGATTAAGGTAGTAAGCAGTCTGTCCCATGGTGTCCGTCACAATCCAAGTAAATACCAAACAACACAAGAAACAGAATAGACAGGCACAAAATAATTGCTCCAAGACTAAAAACAAAAATTAATCTAAAGACTTAGACACAGGGATTCACAGGTTCCTGCTTTGGAAACTGAAAGCAGCACAGGGAGGAAAAAAAAAAAAAAAGACCAATGACAGTGGAACTCTCTGTCACCAAAAATTTCTCTAACTGATAGGTGGGTACTTCATTCACCCTGGAGTCAGAAACGTCTTCCTGACTCCCATGGCTGTGACCCTCTAGCGAGTCTGCTCTGAGCTACAACTTGTGGCTTATACAGACACCTCAAGGCTTTTTCAAAAATGAAAGAAAGAACAGACAAAGACAATACACAAAGACACTAGACACTGAGCTGGTGTCAGACCCTCTAGATCAGGGGTCCTGGAAGTCTGGGATTTCCTGGGTAATGCAGCAAATGTTATGCCCAGATTGTAAAACAACAACAACAAAAAAAACAAAAACAAAAAAAACAAAAAACAAAAAACAACAACAACTCTCAAGCAAACCATCAGGAACCACAAAGCCAAAGCAAGCACATGAGAGTCTCTACTCAAGCTCATGCTTGGGCCACACACCTTCCTGGTGGAACAAGAAAGAAAGTGACTCCCAGCTCTTGGTGAAGGACATTTATAAAGGGGGAAAAAACAGGCAGGGGTTTTGAAGCCTTGGCATTACATGAGAGGGTAAAGGAATGTTGATCTCTTTCCCAGAGCCCAAGGCCATATCACTCCTAGGACAGTAGACAGTAGCTTTTTTCAAGGACAGCAGCTTAAAATAGAGTTTGGAAGACACGATGGAATCTGTTCTGGTGCTTTTTTAGTTTTCATTGGCCATGTCTCTCTAAAGACAACATAACTTAAAATAGAGTCTTAAGAACAAAATCGAGTTTATTCTACTACCTTAGTCCCTTCAAAATTACCTAACAGAACTATTTGCCTGGTAGATGAGAATGAATATCTGGGAGACACAGGAGTAATTAGAATCCATTTTCAGATTGCAAAATTTCTGGCATGTTCAAGGAGTGACATGAAAGACTTCCAGAGACCAATAAACGAATGAGGTTGAGAGTTCCTGAAAATAAAATCATAAGGGGTGACATACAGGTTTGTCTAGCTTTAATATTTTTAAAATGATTTATGTATTTTTGTCTCATGTGCATTGATATTGATATACGAGTCCCCCAGCTTTAATATTTAATCTATATTGGAAAAATTATGTTAGCTATTTGAAAAACTAGAGACTTCAAAAAAGTTGGGATAATATCAAAACGATTCAACTAAGAAAATTAAGGCCATGGTATTTTGAAAGAAATTATTTTTTTCTGTCTGTTGATGGGAAACTGTATAGATACAAAGGAGATCCATTCAGACTAATCAGAATAAATTTGAAGGATTTAGAGGGTCTCTTCTATAATTCGCAGTGTAACTGTGACTAGTGTCCAACTAAGGCCATAAAAAAGTGTTTAATTTGAGTTTATCATCATGTGAGGCCAATAACATTTTTAATAGTTTCAATTAGAAGTACAAACAAAAATAGTAGCTCAAGTATATAACAGAAAAAGTTTTTGCTTGAGAATCTAGAAGAAGAATGTTTTTAAAAGGTGTTACATTATTCATAGGATAGATCAAAGTCAACAGGATCTTCAACAGTTATGGAATCAACCACATCTGATCTGGTAAAGGCTCTGACTTCATACATAGTTTCACATAAATACTATACAGTTTAAAAGACAGGTTCTGCCCACCAGAAAAGCTCGTGAAACTGTAAGGTTAAAAATTTAAAATTAAATTAAAAGAGAACGTTTGTATTATCATTGCTCTGTATTACAGCTTTAACTCAGGTATGTTGATACCTCCAGAAGTTCTTTTATAATTCAAGATCGTTTTAGCTATCCTAGATTTTTGTGTATTCCATATGAGGTTGAGAATTGCTCTGTAAAGGTCTACAAAGTATTGTGTTAGAATTTTAGTGGGAACAGCATTAAATATGTAAATTGCATTTGGTAAGAAAGCCATTTTCATTGTGTTAATCCTACCAATTCATGAACATGGGAAATCGTTCTATCTTCTGACATCTTTTCTAGAGTCTTTCTAGTAAAATTTGTGGGTAGCTTATATAGGGTCAGATCATCTACAAATAGAAAATCTTAATTTCTTTTCCAAATTGCATCCCATTGATCTCCTTTAGTTATCTTATTTTTCTGGCTATAACTTCAGGTATTAAATTCAGGTATTATGTTGAATAGAAGGGGAAAGAGTGGGCGGCTTGTCTTGTCCCTGATTTTAATGGAATTACATTAAGTTTCTCTCCATTTAATTAGATGTTAGCTATAAATTTGCAATATATTGTTTTTATTTTGTTTAGGTATGTGCCTTGTATCCCTAATCTTTCTAATACTTAAAATGAAGAGGTGTTGGATATTGTCAAAGGATTTTCAGCATCTAATAAGATGATCATGTGATTACTCTATTTTCAGTTTGTTTATATAGTGGATTATATTGATGGATTTTCATATATTGATATAAGAATAGATGAAGTGATAAATGGAATCGAATGGAAGACCCTGAATTATATGCACATACCTATGGACATCAGATGTTTGACCAATAAAACAAAACAATACAATGGAAAAACAAAGGCATCTTCAACAAATGGTCCTGGTCTAACTGGATGTCTGCATGTAGAAGAATGCAAATAAATGCATACGTATTACCCTGCACAAAACTCAAGTCCCAGTAGATCGAAGACCTTAAAGTAAACCAGGATACACAAAATATAATAGTTCAGAAAGTGGGAACTAGCCTTGAGCTCATTGGTACAGGAGACAATTTCCTTAACAGAATATCAGTGGCTCGGACTCTAAGATCAACAATTAATAAATGAGACCTCATGAAATTGAAAGCTTCTGTAAGGCACAGGATACTGTCATCAGGCCAAAACTGCAGCCAACAGACTGAGAAAGGATATCCAACAAGTTTACATCTGACAGAGAGATAATATCCAAAAATTAAAAAAAAAACTTAAGAAATTAGACACCAAAACCCCAAATAACCTAATTTTAAAATGGATTAGAGATCTAAACAAAGAATTCTCAACAAAGGAATCTTGAATGGCCAAGAAACACTTTAAAAAATGTTCAAAGTCAATAGTTACAAAGAATAGATTCTGAGATTCTATATTACACCCATCAAAATTGTTAAGATAATAAATTCAAGTGATAACACATACTGACAAGGATGTGGAGCAAGGGAAATACTCCCCCATTGCAGGAGGGAATGCAAACTTGTTAAAGCCATTATGAAATCAATTTTGCAGTTTCTCAGAAAACTGAAAATTTTTTTACCTTGAGACCCAGCAATACTACTCCTGGGCATATACCCTAAAGATGGCCTGTTGTGTGTAGTTTTAAAACACTACTGCCTTTTTCCATGAAGGGTGACTCCTTCTGGCTTCCTTTTCTACCTGCCATTAACTCTGGGAGGTGTTCCCTCCACCAGCCCACTCCCACAGAAAGATCAACAGAGTCAAGGAGGAAGAAGAAGAGAAGGAGGAGGGGGAGGGGGAGGGAGGGGAGGGGAAGGAGGAGGAGAAGGAGAAGGAGAAGGAGAAGGAGAAGGAGAAGGAGAAGGAGAAGGAGAAGGAGAAGACGAAGACGAAGACGAAGACGAAGACGAAGACGAAGAAGAAGAAGAAGAAGGAGAAGAAGAAAAGTTAACTTTAGATTCTGCAGTACTTAGGCTTGAGTAGTTTTTTTCTAAAAAAAAGACTAAAGGCAACTGAATGCATGACATCTTGGAAGCCAATAAAAGAACATAATTAAAAAAGGAAAGACCTTTAAGGCATGAAAGTGTTAAAATGTAGAAGAGATGGGAGATAAAACTGGGTTGACTTTAATAAATAGCAAACGGAAGCAGCTAATTAGACTAGAGCTCCTTAAACTTCCACTACTGAGAAACTTTATTATTACTATGACTATTATTAATTATTATTAATTTAATCTCTTTTTTTTACAGTCTATTTATTATACCCCTTCCGGTCTACCCTCTGACTGTTCCTCATCCCATACCTCTTCCCCTATTTCCAAGAGGGTGTTCTCCCATCCCTTACATCAACCCCATCAGATCTCCCCACTCTCTGGGGCCTCAAGTCTCCCAAGGGTTAGGTGCTTCTTCTCTCACTGAGACCAGACCAGGCAGTCCTTTGCTGTATATGTGTTGAGGGTCTTCTATCAGCTGGTGTATGCTGCTTGGTTGGAGGCTCAGTGTCTGAGAGATCTTGGGCATCCAGGTTAGTTGAGACTGCTGGACTTCCTATAGGGTTGCCCTCCTCCTCAGTTTCTTCCAGCTCTTCCCTCATTCAATCCCAGGGATCTCAATCAAATACTGACCTCACAATACAACTAATGTTTTGTGTCAGCCTGATCCATGGATCTTCTGTGCCTGCTCTTCTGGCTGAAATTACAGGCATGCTATTATTCTTACCTAGCCTGTACTTAGGTTCTTAGGATCAAAATTCCCATCTTTTTATGTGTGAGGTTAAGTCTTTTTATCACTGAGACATCTCCCTAAACCTGACTTCTATAATAAGATCTGGATATTGTCAGCTATATAAAATTGATATATAATCAAAATGTTTACTACTAATAATGTTGAATATATTTATTTCATAATAGTTAATTGTTATACATATTATTTTACTCTATATTGGATTATAAGTCACTTTTCTTTTTTATGAGGTTGTACTTATTCTTTTCTACTTGAAGATGAAGTCCTGACAAACTATTTAATATTGTAAGATTCAGATAATCTTTACTGATATTCAATGTTGACCGATATGTATTTATTAAGATGTTTGCTTTATGTATGCATGTAGTTTAAATAAAATTAATTTTAAGGCCATTTAAACATTTAAAATAATCTGTCAGAATCTCATAGTTTTTTAAATGAAATTTTATGAAACTTAAGTTAACACAAAAAGGAATTTTAATTAATATTTTAACTCTATATAATCAAAAGATAAATGAATTTGATCTATGTTGAAAAATGATATGAAAATAGTAGAAGCTTTTGTTTATGTAATGAAACATAAGTTCTTATAAGAGCAGGAAAATGTGTGTACAGTTAAAACTCCACAATTTATGAAGTACAATTGTCTCAAATCTTAATTAAGGTGTTTCAGGCATGGCCTGTGTCAGAATGTATTTGTGTGGTATGTACATGTTTCCTATTAAGAACCAAGGCTGTTGAAGTTGCAAGATACAACCCTGGCAAGAGATGACTGAAAGAAAACATTTGGATTCATTACAGAATTTTTTAAAATCAAATGTTTCTTGTTACATATTGAGAAATGTATTACTGTTGCCAATTTTCTTTTTTACAGAAAATTGCCACATTCAATCCCGTGATACCATGGGGGATTGTGACTCACAGGCTCTATAAATTAGAACACATGGAAAACATTGCTCCTTATGTGTAGCAGACAGAGATAGTGAGAAGAATGTAGGTACTTATACATCTTCTCTTCATTTTGGTATTTATGATCAGTGTAAAAACCAGTATCAAATACCTGTGTCTGAGATGATTGATAAATTACTACAAAATCTCAGAAAGAATATAATTTTATTAAAATACAAGTGAAAAAGGACAAAATTTTAGAAAGTGACACTTTTACTTTAAAAAAATTAATTTGTTAATAAATTAATTAATTAATTTTATTATTCATTTTACATCCTACACAATGCCCCTTCCTTGTCACTCCCCCAAATCCTACAATCCTTCTCCCCAACCCCACTTTCCTTTTCATCTGAGTGGGTGGAGTCCCACCCAGGGGATCACCCACCCTGGCACATCCAATCTCTGTGGGCCTAAGTGCTTTCTCTTCTACTGAGGCCAGACAAGCAACCCAGCTAGAAGAAAATACCCCATGGACAGGCAACAACTTTGGGAATAGCCTCACTACAGTTGTTTGGAATATGCGTGAAGATGAAGATGCATATTTCCTTTAAAATAATTCAGGATGCTATTTCAACCAGCTCATTTGTTTAATTTCTATCACTATGGAGTGCTATTAACTAAGATATCCATAGAGTACATTTTATGTAATGCAATTCCTCTATTACAAAAGGCTCTTTTGGCACAAATTCAGGTGCTACAAATTTATTTGGGCTCTGAGAGGCTTTATATTATATACTACATGGCCTGTGAGAGTTACAAGTCAGAAAAAAAAGGAGTATTTGTGAAAAAGCAAAGGAATTGCTATAATTCAAGAGTTTTATCGGCAGATCGATTTCAGAGAAGAGTAGATGTAGAAGTCGGGATTTTAATAATAGTATGGCTGTGAGTTTCTTTGAAGTCTTTTATCCCCTGAATATGTATCAGTCACAGAAAGACTACAGGATCTCGGAAATGAAAGAGGGTACAATTTCCAAACAGTGTGAATCTGGACAAGAGATGAGAATCTCAATGTAGCCAGTTAAACCTGCTTCAAAAAACAATGGATATATGCATTCTTCAACTTTATTCATATATTGTCATTTAATTTAATAATGTATGAGTCATCTGCATTATTTACTTTTGTGTTCTTTTTTTCTCCTGGCTCTTTTGGTTCAAGTGTATATAGCATTTATTTCTAGTCTCAGTGTTATTTGAACCTGTCCACTGTATTGTTACATATAAAGAACACAGAAATTAATTTCTTAAGTAGTTTGGCAAAAAAAAAGTTCAATAGAGAAGGCTAAATTCTTCTGGAAGGTATTCAAATTATCCAGGAAAGTAACAATCAAAAATCTGACAAGTATATCAAGCTATACAAGTATTTAAAGTTTGGCAGTCTTATAAAGTTGATGGAGATCATGTTCTTCCATTGCCACTTTGAAAAAAAAGTTTCTTGTATTAAAAACATCAATAAAGACTATAGTGTTAATGAGTCTATTTGTTATTACTATCCATCCTGTTTTAAGCAATAGACTATCTTTGTTTCTGCTTAGTTGTCCATAAGGAAACCTTTTTGTATTGCTTAGATCAGTCATCCAAACTATGAAGACATCAATGATCACAATAGAGATTATTTAATCCCTGAGTTATAAAACTTCTTCTTGTTTACCCTTCTTTTAAATACCTGTACTTTGTTGGAGAAAGCTGATTCATGATAATTGTTCCCTGGAAATATATAAAGTGGATTTGCATAACATATTTTGTGCTTCCTAATCCCCAAACTACAATCAGCATGTGATGCATGTTCTATAATGCAAAATGCTTTGACAATACATACCTTGAAACTGAGAAGGAAAGACAGTGATGTGATTATGTGTTCTTCACACTACATTTATACAAGAGCTAGTTCACTGTGTTATGAGGTGCCCTTAGATGCAACACTTCTGAAAAATAAGGTCAATGAAGGTGACAAAAATCCATTGTAATCAAGCCTTTACTGATCAATAAGGGTGAGAACAGACTCGGAGGTGAACTGGAACAGGAGTCAGAATGCTACAGAGCTATTAACGTGAAAACCACAAGCATCTAAAAGATCTGCCCCAAGTCATCTATATTTTTCCACCAATGCAGATTTAGGGATATGGGGACTTTCTTGGGAACTTGTCTTTGTGACTTATTTATTCTGTTTGCATTAGTTGGTTTACCGAACCTTGGTAGGGTGACTTGCCTAGCATTCATGACTCAACTTGCCAAACAGGATGTCAAGTTACCTATCAGATACCCAGGGAGATCTTGGGAGCCTAAGCTGGATTTGATCCCTTTTCAAAATGAAAGTTTTATTCAAAATTGCTTGCATTTGGTTTCTTCTTACAACTGGGAAACAAAAATTGCTATCATCAGTGTAAAACGACACTCCTAAGACTGTGACTTTTGGTCTTGGTGAGAGCTAAGATTTATTGTGTTCTGTGAACTATGCAACTGATTATCTGGTTATTTCACTAAAATATTAGCTGTGTGTTGTACCTTCCACAAAATCTTCTGAAAGAAATCTACTTGAACCTGAACATTTGGTTCATTTCGTTTACATTGTCTTTTCAACATTTCAATGCAAATATAAAAGCTTTTCATTAACATTATTTAAATTGCACTTTGCTAGGAGTCTTACTAGTGTGAATTTGCCTTTCTTATTGCTCTCAAATAGGAAGAAATATGCTGGGAACACACACACTACAGCCATTCTCAGAGCAGAGAAGGCCCATCTCCTCACATTCTGAAAACGCGTGGCTTCGGCTTGCATTGCATTGATAGCTCCATTTCAAATACATACAGATTTCGTATGTCTGAATCATGAAGAAAACACGTAAAATACCGGTTCTCACATTAGAATATAGAAAACATGTGGCTGAAATACCTTCTGCTTGAATCAGAGCCTCTTTCCCTGAGTGATTTCACTAGAAAACTTTCTAATATTCAGTGCAGCATTACAAAGTAAATACCATATTATTTAAGGCAAATGGCACAATCTTTAGTAATTGCATTGGCTGGGTGAAACATCTCACACTACTCCCGTGTTCTATTAGTGTTCACTTTTTTTGTTAGAAATATCCCAAGATATTTTATCTCACTTGACAATATTATGAAAGATACTGTTTACCTGGTGTCTTTTTCAGTTTGTTTGTCATTTATATATAGGATGGCTATGATATTATATGTACCTAGCACCTTTGCTCAAAGTATATTCGCTGTAGGACTTCTCTAGTAAAAATTTTAGGGTCTCATATATACTAGCTTATAATATGCAAATAAAAATACTTTGATTTCTTCATTTCTAATTTGCAAACCCTCAGTCTCCTTTAGTTATCCTATTGCCCCAGCTAAGTTTTCAAGCACTATATTGAACAGGTATGGTGAGAGTGAAAAACATTGTTTTCTTCCTGAATTTAGAGGAATTGTCTTGAGTTTCTCTCCATTTATGTTGATGACGGCTATGGGCTTTCTGTAAACTGCCTTTATTTTGTTGAGTTATATCCCTTGTATCCCTAATCATTCCAGGTTATTTTCATGGAGGTGTGTTAGATTTGATCAAGAGTCTTTTCTGCATCTGATAAGATAATCATATAGGTATTTTTCTAAACTTTTTAGTGGTTCTTTGTGAATTTAATATCATGCACCCCAATCTCACTCATCTTCTGTCCTCTAGGACCCACCCTCCAACCTTGAAATCATTCCCACAATAGACAGAAATACTTGTAGTGGAAGCTATGGTGTGTCACAGTGTGTCCCACAGTATACACTTTTGTCCACACTTCTTTGCTTGCAAATGTTTATATCAATGGGTTGTTGGTCTGGTACATGTCTCCAGCTTCTGCTACACTATCAAAACTGCAACATCACTGGGAATCCTCTCAGATAATCCTGTCATTTCCTTGTGTCATTCAGATCCTGTAGTTTTGAATCCATAGGATTGGGATCCTTCGTGCACTCCAGCAGTTCAACAATAAGGTAGATGTTGAGTTGTTCCATTTCAAAGCCCTGCTTCTGGGTCTGAGAGGTAGCTGAGTTGGTCAGTTTACTAGCTCTCCTGTACGCATACCTAGGGTTTGAGCTCTCCTGCCCTTTCCAGTCCAATGCCACACCCATTCAGGGATAGTACCACCTTTTCTGCTTTCCCATCCAACCAGGCCAGCTGACTTAAAACCTCTTCTCCTTCACAACCAGGGCCACCTTTACCCTGGTATCCAGGTAAGGTGCAGTGCTCACTCTCCCAATTGTTGCACCTGGTGAAAGATTGGACCAATTCTCCCACTCTTGTGGTATAGACACAGCTCTCCTCTCTGCCATAGGTACAAAGGATAAGGGAGTGGGGAGGGCATATCTCCCTCAACTTTGTCACTCATGACAGAAAATTGGCAGGGCCAGATCTCCCACACCCACATCCATACCCTTGGGTACACCTTGCCTGTGTTCCTTCCACCAAGATCAGTTCTACTGTGCTACTCAAGGGAGGTACAGGACCCCTCTCCTGAATAATGGATCTATATAGGTGTGTATCAGCTTGTCTACCCTCAAGCCCCTAGGAATAACTCTCCCACAATGCTCAGGCAAGGGATGGGGCTAGTTCTTCACAGCCCTCAGACATTAAAATTTTTCTTGGCAGAAGCCCAGACTAGGGATAGCCACCTGGCATTTGGTGGTAACAGATCCCTGTTGCTGCAGTTCCATACATGGCACCTGTGACAGCTCAGAGCAGGATCCTACCAGGGCTCCTCACATCAGGCTATTCCTCATTACCCTCAACTCTCCAGTTCTTCCTCTCTTCATGGAGCTTACATTTTTCTTTCTTTCTCTCCCATTTCTGCATCATTTCCTGGATCTTCGTATTGGTTCCTATGGTCTCTGAGTGTCTGGAGTTATCTCAGGAGTAGACTGAGGAGTACTATGTCCCACTTGTGCATTATAGCATTGAGCAGGCATCATCTTGGGTATGGTCTGCCCCTCTAGGTGGGCACAGCATCAGACTAACAGTCACCTCAGTCTACTTCCCTGTATGGGCCCTCGGGCAACAGATTGGTGGTCATACTAGGCTCTTCTTTTTCAGGTAGTGTTAGGCTAGTAATCATTCAGATGTTTACAGGTCAGAAGACTCAACGTAGATATAGCCTCTCTCTTCTCTACTACCTAACGATGTACATGTGACACAGTAGCCAAACCTGCAACACCTCTATGGACATTGATCATGTTTTTGCCTTTCAGTTTTTTATGTGGTGGATTACATTTGTCAATTTAGGTATGTTGAATCATCCCTGGGATGATATCCCAGGGGTTGAATATCTGGGATGAGGCTTATTTTATCATAGTGGATGGTATTTTGAATGAGTTTTTGGATTTGATTATTGAATATTTTTGAATCTGTGTTCATAAGGGAATTTAGTCTTCGTTTGATATATATTTGGTTTGAGTATCAAGGTAGGTGTAGCCTCCTAAAATAAATCAGGCAAATTTTGCTTTCAGTTTGATTTTATAAAGGGATTTGAAAGTTTCATAGAATTCCCACTAAAACCCTTAGGACTTGTACTTTTTTCTCCTTCCTTCCTTCCTTCCTTCCTTCCTTCCTTCCTTCCTTCCTTCCTACCCTT
>NW_021604698.1:337125-350254 GCF_004785775.1 Grammomys surdaster
TCCTTCCTTCCTTCCTTCCTTCCTTCCTCTCTTTCTTTCTTTCTTTCTTTCTTTCTTTCTCTCTCTCTCTCTCTCTCTCTCTCTCTCTCTCTCTTTCTTTCTTTCTTTCTTTCTCTTGAATGAGAGAGGAGGAGAACGAAGGGTAGGAAACCTTATTGCTTCTATTTCACTAGGGATATATTTCTTTTAAAATTATCTGATCTTGATTTAATTTTGGTAGGTGGTTTTATCAAGAAAATAATCATATCCTTTTTCTTTGCTTTTCAAATTTAGTGGCTGTCTTAATTAGGATTTCTATTGCTATGATGAAACACCATGACCAAAAGGCAAGTTGGGGAGACATTCAGATTACACTGTTGATCATCAAACAATGTCAGAATAGGAACTCAAATAGGGCAAGAACCTAGAGGCTGGAGCTGATGCAGAAGTCTTGGAGTGCTGGTGCTTACTGGTTCCTTTTACCTAGATTGCTCAGCATGCTTTCTTACAGAACTGAGGACCACCTGCCCAGGGATAGCACCACTGACCCTAGGCTGGGCAGGTCCCTCCCCACCTGAGCACTAATTGAGAAAAATGCCTTACAGCTGGATCTGCTGGAGGATTATTCTCAACTGAGGTCCCTTTCTCTCTGATGACTCTAGCTTGTGTCAAGTTAACAGGCAAAACCAGCTAGTACAGTGGATTTTTAAAGTAAGATATTCTGAATTTTCTTGTTGTCTGTTGTTATACACCCCGTTTCATGTTTAATTTTGTTAATGTGGATATTCTCTGAGTCAAATTGATAATCCAGATTAGCCCAATGAAATATATTTAGTATTAAATAAATCTATTAAATAATAAGTGTCTAATCGAGGTTATGGGTAAACATGTATATATACACAAATCACATACATATATTCCATTCACTCTCTCCTTCTTAAGGCATCAAAAGCATATTTAGAAAATATTTACTTCAGCCAATATTAAATCCATTTAAACATTTATTTTGTTAGTAGTATTCTTGATGAAGAGATCACAATTATGCACATTTTGCCATATATGTTATATTAATGCTTGCATGAAATGGTGAATAATTAAATAAAGACTAAATGTTATATCTATCATTTTTCTTACCTATTAATCTTTATAAGGAGACACTTGAAATATCTTCTCATTATTTAACCATACAATATATTATAATTAGGCTACAGCCATTCTTTATGCTGTATATTTAACAATCTATTAGTCTCTCTATGAAACTCAATACTTTTAGTGTTAACCTAAGATATTTTAACAGAGAAAAACCATATCATATTAACTATATTTCAGGTTTAGAAAGCATGAATAATAGAAATACATTCCTATATAACGAAAGAATGTAAGAAAAATCTCTAAAATTTTACAAAAATGTCTAATAAGATAAATCTTAAGATAATTTAGAAAGCTTTTGAAAATATATATTTAAATGTCTTCAAACCAGAGACTGAATCCTAACATTTGTATCTTTGCACTTTAACACTTAATATTTTATATTTTAAGAGTATGTTAAAAACAAAGGCCTTTTCCAGAAGTTATTAAGTTGTATAACATCCCTATCTGTATGTGGAATAAGATTCTACATAACACTTCACTTTCCAAGAATAAAATAATACAATTTTAGAAATTGTCTAAAAAAAACTTAGAAATTGATGTAGCCTTAAATGTGTTCTCAGCCATCTAAATCATGTCTTCAATAATAAACATGTTGTAACATCCCTGAGAGGAGAATTAAACAAAAATAAAAACTTCTATCATCTCCCTTCAGAAAGTTCAACATTTGACTAATTTTCCCTAAAATATTTTTTATTTTATAGACTATTTGAATATTTTTTGTATTCAAATATTGAATATACTGTAGAATATTTGATATCAATAATCTCCCAATTATCTCAGAACCTCCTTATACTTATTTACTTCCAAATATTATACAGAACCACTTTTTTCTAATATATATATATCCATTAAATCTTCTGAGTTTATTTGCTTATTCCTCCTGAACTTGACTTTCAAATACCCCAAACCTGCTCATTCACTTCCCTTCTCCACTTAGTCTCTTGCTTAGCAATTCCAGTCTCTTGGGTTTAATTTTATGCTCCAAACAATTTATGTTTTGGTGTCTTGACTATTACTGTGAATTCCAGAATAAAATATGCAATAGTGTAAGTCAGTGTCACTACATCAGTGGCATTTCAGTTATTTCACTGTCTTTCAGAAATATAATTACTACTAGTGAGGTTGTTAAGTAGACAAAAATATTCATAGACAAGCCTGACAATTCGGTTCCCAGGAGTCTCATGCTGACAGAAGAGATTTAGATTCTGTAAGCTGTCTCCAACTTCCACATAAACACTCTGGTGATTATGTACATACACACACACACACACACACACACACGAACACACTAAATAAATAAATAAATGTAATTTAAAAAATATAATTAATCATTCATGTCACCTTGTAAGTATATAAACATCAAAAATTACATCCCTTTGACTGTGTCACCACAAATAACAAATATGTAACTTTTAGCTGTCTTTTTAACGACCTCCTTAAACCAAGCTAATTTTTTTTCCAGTTTGTTTTAATAGGTTATATGTCTGTTTATGTGCTGGATAGTTTTATGTCAGCTTCACACAGGGTAGAGTCATCTTAAAGAAAGGAACTCAATTGAGAAAATGCCCCCCAAAATATCCAACTTTAAGACATTTTCTTAAGTAATTGATGGGCGAGACCCTGCCTATTGTTTGTGGTACCATACCTGGGCTGGTGGTTCTGAGTTCTACAAGGAAGCAGATGGAGCAAGCCATGTGGAATAAGCCAGGAAGCAGCAATTATCCATCACCTCTTCATTAGCTCTGATCTCCACATTCCTGCCCTGTTTGAGTTCCTATCCCGACTTTCTCCAAGATGAACAGTGATGTGGAAACATAAACCAAATAAGCCCTTTCTTCCCCAGGTTGTTTTGGTCATGTTTCATCACAGCAATCAGACTGACTAAGACAGTTTCTTTCTCTAATTTTCTACAGAACCTTCTCTATGCAGAAACTAGAGGGATCACATTCAAAGGGTCAGACTGTATCTTTCCTAACCTCAAAGCTCTCCTGCTGATTTTCATCTCATTAAATCTTGAAGTCCGGTCTTTGAAAAGCTCATGATACTCTGTATATCTGTACATCCTTTTGAACTATGAATCATAGCACAGTCTACCCTTGCTCACTTCATTACAGTTATACCAAGTTCTTTTCTTTTTGGTGAGTGATAATTTGCCCTAGAAAATACAATGAGGCCTGCTCCTTCATTTTCCTTGGGCCTTCCCCAAAAGTTGACAATTTAGTAAACTACAATTTATAATTATATTTACAATGTAAAATAGAATCTTTGCATGACTATCAATTATTCCTGCTTCATCTCAATGGAAGTTATCACTAAGATTATATTGGAATTATTCATTTACTTATTGACAATTCCTTTCAGTTTACCAAACCACAGGTTCCATGAAATCTGAGATTATAGTCTGTTGTATTACTTGTTCCATGTTGAACATTCAGAAAATATTGATGGCATAAATGAAGGGAAAGGAGTGTTTGTGTGATGGATCATTTAATAGTTGAGGTCACTTACAAAGGGAGGAAATATGCTGGGCTTCTTATTTTAAGTGCCCAATTATCTTGGAAACATTTAGAAACACTGATAAATATTGAAATCACAAAGAACATGAAAATGTATAGAAAACTAACTATAGTTTAAGGTAGGCTCAATTGTGTTAAAAATATATTACTTGACTTCAAACTCATATTTATTTTTCCCAGAGTAGTAATTCTGAATTTATACCCTATTAATTCTCCTGCTCCCTAAATCACCTCACTCTTTAGTCAGTGATAGGTACTTTTCCTTCATAAAGGAAACAGTTCTAAAAACTAAAACACTTTTAATGTTGCAAAATTTGGCCTCTGAAAATTGGTTTAGTTCAATCCAAATTTAGTGATTTTTCCTTTAATTTTGTTTTCTACAGCAACTGTTCTTTATCATTTTATCCAACAATGAATCAACAAGGCATTTTGTCTTGTCTGATAATTAGGTGCCACAGCAGATTATAGCACAGGTCTTTAAAGGACAATCTTGAAACACAACATTAACAGGAAGAAAGGAGGACACATATAAAAAGGTGTGAGACCGTGAAAGGATGGCTTGGTTTCTGGTAGAGTACTGGCTAGAGATAGCCAGAGACTCTGCAAGGGACAGTATATATTTCACTATGCTCCCAGACTCCAGGCTCCTGACCCATGGACAAGACCTCCGTTGATCTGTGCCTTTCAGTCACATAGAACAACGGCCCTACCAGCCCCTCCACAGGTAGAGGGCATGACTACAGGCCTAAGCTTCAAGAGATTTCCATATTAATGAGATACCAAAAGGCTAGAGGGTGTAGCCAATTAAGTATTCCTTCCTAGACCCTTCTCCTTACAAACAGTATTTAACCAAAGGCCTGTCCTGAGGTCATGGGGGTACAACCAGATTCATCCACTTTCTGCCATGACAATAAACCCTTTAAACCTATGGACTTCCTCCTCCACAGCCCTGCTGTGGAGAACCATGGAGGGGTCCTTTTATTACCGAGCCACTGCCTAATCTCCCATGGAGGACTTCTCTATGTTTTAGCCATGGAGGCCGCTGATTCAAGCAAACTAGTCGAGCAGCCAACACAGCCAAGTGAGTGCAGTAACTAAGAGTCTCCTTCCCATGGGGGGCTGTCCGGGCTTCCTTCTCTCTCCCTCATTCTCTCAGCTGTAGGCCAGTCCAGCCTGTATACCCTTGTGTCTCTGTTCTTCTGCAGCCTGAGGGAGCCCAAAGACAAAGACAACCAGCCTCCAGGTCCACTCAGTAGCCCTGCCCCGGCAGAACTTCAGGCTGAGACCTCTCCTCGCCCAAGTGGAGCCCTGTAGCGTCCACCCAGCACCACCAAGTGGAGTGAACTCAGTCAAATTCCCATGCTTCAACTCCTCAGAGCCGCAGTTCCAGCTGACTGGGGTAGCAGACACATTGGATCCACAACACAGGCCAACAGGACCCACGATTATAGCTCTGTTTCCTTTCTCATCAATCTTTATATTAAATGGAAATACATACAGTACCTGTTACTGCTACAATATTGACCCAAATTTTCTTCCTTTGAAATGTCATATTTATTTATGCATGATTATTATATATGTTGGATTACAATTCAATACTATCTCACAGCTTGTGAAAGTCTTCCAGCTTCAATTTTCTCCTGTGTACCACTGGCAGCATTGTGGGTAAGCAGATCCTTGACAAGCCATTTAAAGACTTTTTGTTTCTCTGTAGAATCCTGGAGCTACCAGGAACTCCACTCACTAACCTCATAGAGGTGAATGAATGAAAGAAAGAGTATTAGATTCAATTATTCAAAGCTGGATTGTTCTTGTCAGCTTTCTCCCATCAAACTTAGTGTCGAACAAGCACTTGTAAAAGAAAATAATACTGATGCAAGTCCAGCCCAAGTAATGGAACAACCCTGCTGACCCAACAAATTGTAGGAAAAAAGTGTATAATGTCTTAACTCCGAAGTTTGGGAATAGTTTCTTTCTGATGTTCCAACAGGTATTTTCACTCTCAGAATGTTGTGTGACATTATCCCTGGAGATACAGCAAAAAGCAATTACTTGCCACAGATAAACAATGACAAACAGTCTAGTGCAACAATACCTTCCAACTCCAGCTTGGTTTTATTGAGGTTATTTACAGAAATATGTGTGAAGTGTTCCTGACAGTTACAGATTTTGTACTTTCAAAAGGACTAGCTTGCAAATTTTTCCTTAGAGGTTTCAAACCACTTATGGTGCCTTGGTATTCATTTAATGACCTTGGTACAGCACAGATTTAAGTCATCAACAAATATATGTCCAACTGACACTGAACAGTGCCTTCTGTCTATAGCTATCATTCTGTAAACAAGTATCTTTGGGGAATACTATTAGACAACAGGGTTTTCTGAATTTCTGTGCTTCTTCATATTTCTCAGATTAAAATAGATATTGTGGTTAGTGGTGTATCTTAGTTAGTAGAATGCTTTCCTAGTATGTATAAAATCCTAGTTTGATCCTGACCACTACATAAACCAGAATTGATATTCCTAGTTCTAATCACATTAAACAAGAGGTAGAGGCAGGAGGAATAGATGTTCAAGGATATCGTCACCTACAAGATGAGTCTGTGGTCAGCCTACATGGCATAAGATTCTGTAAGTCTGCATACCAGAGGCTATCTGTTGAGATCTCTGGGCCTGCTGGTGGGAGGGTTTGAGCAAAGGGGAAAAGGCACAACCAAGGAGGGGGAAGAGCCTCCACCGCCTCAGCTGCTTCTTTTGCTGCTGCTGCTCTGGTGTCTCTGTTGCTCTGCAATGCTGCACTGGCTGCACTGAGCCAAGCTGGCTGATGAGGGAAGTGAAGGGGAGCTTCTGTTGATAAAAGTTTGTGGAGAACATTCTCCTCCCAGGCAGTATTACAGCTCTTGTGACAGATGCTTTCAGATGACAGAGTAATTCTCACACACACTTATCTCTTCTGGATAGGGTATTATATACAGTTTTGGGGTGGGTTGGGCCTGACAACAGGTGCTCCCTATTGGATTAGCCTGAGATGCCTCATCTACATGAGGAAGAACTTGTGGGCGCTGCCCCTACATGACTGATGGCCACAGTTCTACGGGGAACTGTAGTTACATAATAGAGGCCTAAAGTCGTAGCAGCCAAAGCTCCTACCATCCTTTCTAGGTCCCTGGGACTTCAAACCTTAGCTTGACCTCACCAGGCTTTCTGTCATGGTCCACTGACCCACAAGATTCTGTATCCTCTTTTGGTCCCTTCTTTCTTCTTTCTTTTTTCTTTTTTTCTTTTTTCTTTTTTTTCTTTTTTGCTGTGATAAACACCCTTACTAAAATCAATTGCAGAAGAAGGGCTTTAATTAGCTTATACATATTGTTTACTGTTATTGAGGGAAGTCTAGGTAGGAATTCAAGCTGGGGCAGAGACAGGAACTATGGAGGAACATTGCTTATTGACTTTCTCTCTACAGCTTGCTCAACTTACTTTTTTTATGTAACCCAGGGCCATCATTCCAGGGAAGGCACTGACTACCCAAGATTGAATACTCTCTCATCAATCATTAAGTAAGAAACTTTCCTGCACACATGCTCACAGGCCAATCTACTAGATGCAATTTCTTATTTGATGTTCCCTCTTTTCAGGACTCTAGTTTGTGTCAGCCTGACAAAATGAACCAGCATGATCTGTCTCCAAATAAATAAAATGCATTAAAAAAATGTAGACTTCCAAATCAGAGCTAAAAGGGACCTAATATTACTAAGTGCAAGAATGTGTTGTACCTTGGAGAGAAAATCTATGTGGGAGATACAGTTTTCGTAGGTACAAAATGCAGCGTACTTTGTCCTAAATTCGATGTGGATGAAGTGGCAATACATATTTAATGAAGTAGCTTTAAACAAATGCATACATAAAGCAAGGTTACACATTGCTCATTTTTCAGACATTTCAGATATTTCATGCTAAGGCATTCTACAACCTGCATTTGCCAATAATGGTGGTTCAATCTTTTTCAATTCAGTATTTTGCATGTTGAATGAAAAACTAGACACATTAAATCAACAGAGGTCACTTGAGGAGGAATGATTCATAAATGAGAACAGTATTTAGCCTAGAAAATTTCAGAAATCTTCTGAAATGTGAGTTGTAAGTAATTGTACATAGCTGGGAGCTGAATGTAGTGATAGTTTAAGTAGTCATTGCTAAGAGACTGCATTACTAGGACACTGTTGAGTTGTTGCCTATTATGGGCTAAATCTGACCAATTTCTGAGTAACTGAAATGACTTTATCAGAAAGATAAACACTCTATAAAAGTTGGGCATTTTTGTGTCTATTCTGTCAGTTTGTTATTTGGGGGGTGCTCATAAGGAAAGGGTTCTAATATCATGTGAAACAATAGCTTTCTAGAGTAGTCTTTCTCAATCTACCTTGTTGAGGAAGAATCTCTATAATGGTTTCCTCTTCTACGCTGTATATAGCATGCTAGCCATCTCAGGATCTTTTGGGCAATTCTTCTTCACTCAACTTGTCATGAAGTGCAGTTTGATTCTACCTCCACTTGGTAAAATAATAGTAGTAGGTTCAGCTCTGTGACCTGTGTCTCCCAAACCATGTTTTTTGGTCAGACTTACAGTATCAAGAATATTTTTCTCCTGTGAAATGGTCATCAAATTCAACTTATTCCCCAGAATTCACAAAGGCACACAAACTTTATTATTTTTCAGGAATGTTTCTATAAAAATATTTTTTATTGGTATTTTAATGCTATTTCTTTGTATTTACTTTCTGGACAAAAAAATTATCCAAGATTATTAAATCTTTTTGTACTTGTAGAGATTTCAGTATAATTTTCTCTCAGGAGATCTAACTTATGCTTATAATTAATATCACTGTAAATTTCTTACGTTTATGTCTAGGGTACTGTTTGACAAATCAACCATTGTGATACTTTGTTATTGTAGCTAAATTTCATCCTTTAGAGTTACTCTGTCTGCAAAACCAAATCATTGCTAATAAGTTTGCAAATGGATGCCATAAACAGAAGTAAAAAAGTTTCTAAGTGAGTTTATTTCCTGGACAATTGTGGGATGTTTATGAATAAGTTTGAATTCTGCTTTGTGTCTTTTTGCACAATGAGTCACCATAAGTGAAGCCAATATGTTTAATTACCACTGGGAATGAACAGGTTAAGTATTCTAAGGTATTATATATGTTCAATGAGATTCCTTATCTGTTCAAATGAATATTTGACAGCACAAAATTAAAAAGAAAATCATTAGGTACAGAGTTGGTATCTATGATACATATTGATAAGTTCTTTTAAGTATAATTATTTTTTTGGAGCAGATGTACTAAAAGAAGTAAAAAAAAAAAGCCGTTATATTAGTTGTTATATATGAGTAGTACAAAGTAATAAAAAGCAATATCAAGTAATCTATGTAAAACAAGAAATGCTGTGTAGACGCTGTGTCTAGACAAGGGGATCTCAGCCTTCCTAATGATGCAACACATTAAAACAGTTCCTCATGTTTTACTGACCTTCAACTAAAAGAAATATTTCAGTTACTTTAAAACTATATAACGTTGCTACTGTTATGAACCATAAGTATCTGATGTCAAAGATATCTGATATGCAACCACTGTGGGTGTCATAACCTGTCCAGTCCAGCTGGACAATCAAGTGGGACCCTTAGACCCTGTGGAGAGGACTGAGATGTTCGAGAAAATAAGGAGGCACAGCAAGTCAAGAAGTCTGATCAAGCTGGCAAAATTTTTATTATTCACACAGGTTATATACTCTGAAAACAGGATATGGGGAGGGGTAGGAAAGGAAAGAGGGCTTTGCAGGTAGAGGAAGCTAGCTGCAACTGTGGGGTCTAACTAAGTTATACCTGTTGATCTCACAAAGCCTTGCCATTACCATGGGTTCTAAACACATCTACCTAGCAGGATGTTGGCTAAATCTAAAGATCCGGAGGAAGGGTTACTAAGGTGGGTTGCTATGAGGCCTTGTTCGAAGTTCTGAGAACTGACAAGTGAATCATGGAAGGTAAGCAGAAAGAAGAATAGTAGACAGGAGAGCCAAGGATGAGTGTTAGCCAAGAGTAAGGCCTTGCCATGACGTCCCACAATAACCTAAAGGTAGAGAACCGCTGATCTAGATGTACGTGTTAAGTAGTTCCAAAATTAGGTTTTTAAATTTTTTCTTGGTTATTTTATTTACTTACATTTCAAATGTTACGCTCCTTCCATGTTTCCCCTCTGAAAACTCTCTAAGCCACCCTACTGCTTCTATGAGAGTGTTCCTGCACCTACTCACTCCCATCCCACTGCACTACCATTCCCCTATGCTGGGGCATCAAACCTTCACAGGATCAAGGGACTTCCATCTCATTGATGCCAGATGAGATCATCCTTTGCTTCATATGCTACTGGAGCCATGGGTCCCTTCATGTGTATTCTTTGGTTGATGTTTTGGTTCCTGGGAGCTCTGGGGTGTCTAGTTGGTTGATAATCGTTGTTCGTCCTATGGGATTGCACACTGCTTCAGCTCCTTCAGTCCTGTCCCTAATTCCTTTCTTGGGGTCCCTGTGCTAAGTACAATGGTTGGATGCAGAGCCTCTCAAGAGACAGCAATATCAGGCTCCTGTCAGCAAGCATTTCTTTGCATCAGCAATAGTGGCTGGGTTTGGTGGCTGCATGTGAAATGAATCCCCAGGTGGGCAGTCTCTGAATGGCCTTTTCCTCAGTCTCTGCTCCAATCTTTGTCCCTCGATTTCCTTTAGACAGGAGCAATTCTGTGTTAAAATTTTTGCAAAGGGCAGGTGACTCTCAACTGCGGGTAGTGCCTAGCCTCTCCATGTGGTCTCTACAGCTTCTCTCTCCCCTTTGTTGGGTATATCAGCTAATGCCACCCCCGTTGGTTCCTGGGAGCCTGTTGCTTTCCTGGTGTCTGGGATTTTCTGTTGGCTACCCCTCTTGCCATCCCTCATTGCTATACACTTTCGTTCCTCCATACATTTCCCCATCTTCTCCCATACTTGATGGTGTCATTCCTCAGCCATACTAAATGCTTACTAGTACACACAGAAAAGGCTACTCCCACACAACCTGCAAGATTCCTCATGGAAAGGCTTCTGTCTACCTCAGCCAGGAACCATTCCTAAAAGCCCAACGTCTCTCACCTTAACTATCTTGATGGTCATGCAATTTCCACCAAAGTGAGAGCATTTTTAAAAGCAAAGTGGTCTATATTTAGAATTCATGTGAAAGAAATATCATAGAATTCAACTGCCTTTGTAAACTCTGACAGTCAATCATGTTCAGCAAACGTGGCTAACATTTTATACAATATAGACATTGAGCAAAGATAAAACAAGCAATGTCTCCATCTTTCATTGAATGACTAAAAAGTAGAACAAATTTGCAGAATAATCACTTTTACAAGATGGAAAGATGAAAATGTAAGAATGTATGATTAAGTATCACCATTCAAAGCACTCTTTACAGGACAAGCCTCATGCCAACTGTTCTATAGCTATAAGCATTTGCTGTGTCTTCTACTCCTGATGTGCATATTTCCATATTAATGGTTATATATACCTTTATCATCAATAACTCAAGGAATAAAAATGACCTTTGAAAGATCATTTGAAAAACAGCAAAATCTTACTTATAAGGCATTCTGTATTACCTGTGGTAGTGGAAACCTAGAAGTATATATCATATCTCTATGTCATTGCAAATACAATTTTTTTTTATTTTTACAGCTTCAACATTTTGGTTTACAGTAAGTTTAAACCCAAGTTTTCTAAAACATTTTGCTTCTTTTATGTGACTAGTAAATGGATTTAGTACACCAATTATAGTTGAGGGTAATAGTATGTCTTCTCAACATTGTTTCCCTATATGTTTTTAAATTTTGGTTTATTCATGTTAAAGATCATGTTGAAGATAGGCTAATTATAGTAATTCTTCTCTTCCTCTACTGAAATTTCTTCTTCAAGAAGGGATATTTACTTTTTTATAATCTATCAACTAAAATTTCTCTTCCAAATGTGACATCATTTTCTTTTTGGTTAGAAAATATCAATGGTATCTCTGCTTGAGTGGATGAATCTAATTTCTCCATAGTGCTAAATGTCCCATAAGTATTATTTCCTGTATTTCTGCATTTAATTTTGGACCATATTATAACTGCTCTGTTATATTTAGTGTACCTGGTATGCTTTACTTTATGTAGTTTCTTTTCACCTGACTTTCTGTTGAGTCAGAAAGCAAGGTCATACTGATGAACCCACTGAAGCTGATAGTCAACAGATGTGCTTCATGTGAACTATAATTAATGTTGCTTCGATGGATCCAGCTTGAGTGACACAAACCTTTTTGACATAATTTTCAAATATTCTAAATACATTTGACATAATATTCAAATCCTCTGCCCCAAGATACGTTCTCTAGGTCACATTTCACAAGCTGTGAATAATAATTCATAGTCCACATGCATGGAATTTAGTTGTTCTTATTTACAGTTAGTTGATATTATAGGCATGGAAGGACCGAATTTTTTTATTGACTTCATTGCAGACCCCAGGGGTGCAGTGTTATACTAATACAGGAATTATTACTCATGCTGTCCTTTATGATAAATACACTCCCTGGAGCACAAGTGTGTAAAATCTCAACAAATAGATTACATAAAAAATTATCCATCTTTGAGTACGAATGAGTATATTGAATTGCTCTTTAGAGATATCTTTAATGATTTCATAAGTTCAAAATAAATTCTGGTTGTTTATGTAAGTTCTTTTTGTCCAAGCCTTTGTCTTAAGATAAACTAAATTATGCAAAAACACCGAAAGTATGAAGACATCCATTATCTCTTCAAACACATGATTTTAGTACAAGGCAGAGGTATTTAAGATAACAGAGCGAGATAAATCAGATCTGTATTATTCCCCAATCTTTGTGGGAACTTGAGTTGTGCCATTTGTTAAAAAAATGGATAGTGTTGTCTGACTTCTGCTTTCTGTGTTAAGCTTGAATTTTCTGTGCACTAGGGGCAGCAACCTCCTGACCCACGAACACAAGTGAACTGTTAGAGCTGGCCTTTACTGAAGAACCCCTCAAGGATTTTTTAAAACAGTTTTTGTTTGTCTTCAAAGGTCTTTTAAACCTGGTTTACTTCAATATAGTCTTTATAAAAATAGCAGAAAGAGTAAAGCTAGGCGACATACAGTATGAGTTTTTCACAGGCTCTATATGTGGTAGAACAAGTCAAAACTCACACACACATACACACACACACATACACACATGAAGAGAGAGAGAGACAGAGAAACAGACAGACAGACAGACAGACAGACAGACACACACACACACACACATACACACACACACATACACACATGGAGAGAGAGAGAGAGACAGAGAAACAGACAGACAGACAGACAGACACACACACACACACATACACACACACATACACACA
>NW_021604698.1:355254-355757 GCF_004785775.1 Grammomys surdaster
AGACAGACAGACAGACAGACACACACACACACACACACACACACAGGCTGCCTTTCTGCCATGATCAATTATTTTGGATTTCATTCCACAACCACAGTTCTTTTCTTTAATATGTTGCATCCCTCATCCTTGTCTACTTGAATCCTCATGCAAATTACCCACTTTCAGGCTATCCTTGAATACTTTTAAAGTAAGCGTCTCATAACCTTAATGCTATTTCCAAGTGAAACAAAGCAAAATAAAATTAGAAGTTAAGGCAAAGGTGATGGGAATGGTCACATTTATGTAAATCATTTATGAGATTTTCATTGGCTCAACTTGTATGGTGCTTAGGTTTGATTTTTGGGAGAAAAAATATGTCTTTTGTAAATTTACATTCCAGTCATTGCTCCACCCTCCAGTCCACCTTCCCAAAGTTCCTTATCCCACTCCTCCCCCTACTTGCCTCTAATAGGGTGACCCCATCAGTCTCCCCCTCCCCTGACGCCTCAGTTCTCTCAAGG